>NC_090158.1:100000-227500 GCF_017916325.1 Leishmania martiniquensis
GCCGAGGCGCACGGCGTTCCGGTTCCGTGCACGAAATCAGACCTTTACTCGCGCGACCGCAACCTGTGGCACGTCAGCCACGAGGGCATGGACCTAGAGGACCTCTCGAACGAGCCGAAGTACGCGAAGCTGCTGAAACTCTGCAATGTGTTGGAGAGGGCGCCTGACCAAGCGGAGTACGTCAGTATTCAGTTCGAGAAAGCCATCCCCGTCGCCGTGAACGGAAGGAAGAGGGCACCCGTGCAGCTTGTGGATGAGCTAAACGCACTTGGCAGCAAACACGCGATTGGGATCGAGGACATCGTTGAGGACCGACTTGTGGGAATGAAGTCGCGTGGGGTGTACGAGACTCCTGCAGGGACGATTCTTTACAAAGCGCTCGATACGCTGGAGTCACTCTGCCTTGATCGTGACACGCAGTCCTTCAAGCGCCAGTCGGCAGTGCGCTTCTCAGAGCTTGTGTACGATGGCAAGTGGTTCACGCCGCTGCGCGAGTCGATGTCTGCAATGTTCGACAAGATGGCCGAGAGAGTGACAGGCGAGGTGAAGCTGAAGCTGTTCAAGGGTAATGTGGTGCCTGCCGGTGCACAGTCGCCTTACTCTCTGTACAGCGAGAGCATCGCGTCGTTCGGTGACAGCCACGACTTGTACAATCACCACGACGCGGAGGGCTTCATTCGGCTGTTTGGGCTGCCTCTGCGCGTACGTGCGATGATGCTGCAGAAGAATGAGGTGCTGAGTTGCAAGTGAAACGCGTGCTTGCGTGTTGGTGTACGTGCCGCAATATGTGCGTCAATACCACTGCAACGGGCCTTTCCCCTTTTTTCTTCCGTGTACCGTTTCCTCCGTATGCTTCACACATTACCATCTCCTTTGTGCTTGTAACAGTGACTTGCTTCAAATGTGGTCGAGGCCAAGGGTACCTTCACGTGGGTGCTCCCTCCCCCTTCCCCCCTTCCCCACTTCTTCCCTTTCCCTTTCCCCCAGCCTAATCTATGCTGTGCGACGACCACCGACCGCACAACTTCAGTCTCTCTTATCTTACTCCCCCTTCTCTGTGTTATGAGCAGTGATATCTAAGCGTACTTACTGTTACTTTTTTGCTTGCCATGTATAAAGCGTGAGGTAGGCGGTGCTGACATCTTGTATCGATCCCTCTCTCTTTCTGATCATTTTTTAACCTCTCCGGGCGTAGACGCCTTTATAAGCCCGCGGTGCCCTTAGTAGAAACAATGCGTGGATGGCTTGTACTCTTGCGCGCCGACAGCTCAGGAGAGAGCGGTCTGCAGCCTCAGTGGAAGCGGCAGCGTGTAAGCGTGGTGTGGTACCAGCTCTCTCGACCATTTCCTTGAGGACGGTCACCGAGGCGGCCAAGAGAGAGGAACTATGCTGCAATTCAGCAATAAAACGAGTCTTTACACACATACGCACACAATGCTGCATCCGCGCGGGGCCGTATGCTCGCCTTCTGTGCTTCTCCGTCTTACATTTTGTGTGCTTCTGTGCTTCAAATTTTTTGGGAATATCATCTTCAGCGATCGATTCTTCAGCGGTCGATTCTGCCGTTTTATTCCTCAAAATGTTTCGTTCTCTGCCTTAGATGTTTTAAAAGCTCGATTCGTGAGGACCCTGCGCACCAACCACCTTCCGCCGAGTATCGCCCCTGCTGCGGGCCGTTGTCGTCCGCGAAAGGTTTCGGAGCGCGTCGCCACACGTCGGCAATAAGAACTGTTTATCTCCCTCTCCGTCGTTTCTTCGCTTCCCACAGGGGGCCAATGCGGCAGAAAATGCATCAGCAAACCAATTCAAGCACAACCACAGCCCGCAGGCCTCTGTCTGCGTCATGGCTGAATCCTCATCCTCGGAGGCATGGTGTCCTGCCGCTGCCGAATCCTGCGACGCGCCCAGCGGCCCCCTCACGTCCTTTCCAGGTCCCTTCGTCGGGCACGTGCTGCGCTCTCAGCGCCAGACGGGATTGGGTGGACCGCCTACCGTTTCTTACCAGGCCACGCCCAGGGTCCTGCATGAAGGCAGGTGCCGTTCGGGTGGGGGCGGTATAGGGGATGTCCTAGGCGCATGCCGGACGACCTCCATGAGGAAGCGGGCGATTGCCAGGTCAATGGCCCGCCAAGCCCTGCGCCTCGCCAGCCGACCCGATCGGCTGTGAGGGGAGAGGGTGCCGCACATGTCGCGCGCATGGGCTTCGCCGTCGATCGGTGCGGATCTCTTCGTGCCCTTCTCCGCCCACCACTTCTCCTCTTCCGACCCCTGAATGCCTTCTTGCTGTGTGCTGCGCCACGCGGGCAGCGAATGGCAGCGCGCATGCGGTGCTTACATGTTTAGTTCTTGGGGCCTGCCCTCAGGGCGGCCTTGCCGTCTACAGAAGGAAGGCTCGCTCTCTTCATCTGCCGGTGCCGCCCATGCCAATGGTGGGGAGGGGGAGGGCGGAGGCCGTGCTCCTATGATGCAGTCGGCGCATTGCTGAAACGGATGTTCGCGGCCGCGTGGTAGCGAGCAAGACGGGCCTGTGAGCGGCTGTGTGGGAGCGTCGGATGGACAGGGCATCAGAGCACGCTTTGGGTGCAATGCCCATGCGAAGGAAAAGAATGAGGGGGTGGGGGGCTGTACTCTCTGATGAGAGAAGTGTGACGCGATGTTATGCGGGCAGAGCATGGGGCGAAGGCGCGGCTCAGAGTTTTCGATAAGAACTGCACTGTGCTTCTCGTCCGTGCCTGACGAGGAGGGAGGAGTGTTGAGGCGGATGAGCGGATCGCTCGCCCTGCGGTACGAACAGATTCGCCTCTTTTGAGCCAAGAGAGAGGAGAGGTGTCTGCCGTAAAGTGCGGAAACGGCGCTGCCCCACTTTTGTGGGAAGGGAGAGAGAACCGCAGCCGCGGCGCTGCTGCGCCTATCCACCGAGAGTCCTTTTGGAAATCAGTGGTTGCCTAGACGGGGAAGGGGAGCAAGGGCATGGACGGCTGCAAGCACTTCTCTCTGGGTCTCCCATCCGTCTCGCAAGGATGTCTCTGAAGAACTCCTTCAATGCTACCGCCTCGGCTTGGCGGCTTCTATGGGACGCGTGTGTATGTGTCTGTTGGAGAGAGGGGGGAGGTGATGTACGCGCAGACGTCTACACGCACATGCACTCAAGGTAAGGGAGCGAACGCATTGCCGATGAGTGGGGTGAGAACGCAGCGCGCCAAATCGCTCGTGCGCTCTGGCATTCGTTACTCGGCGCTTATCTTGTGGATGGACACGTGGGTGCCGGTGCCCATCCGCCCCTTTTCGCGTGGCTCATTCGTGCGTCCGTCGATGCCATTCGGCCATTTTCACCCTGTCGCTCATGAGGAACGACCACTCGGCCTCCACCTCGTCTCATATTTTTTTTTCCACACCCCACCCTCCTGAAAACAAAAAAAAAGCCCAAGGTACAACGCGTCAACGTTCCTGTCTGCTGCCGCTCTCATGGCAGACTCTCTACCATTGCGGCAGCCCCTCGAGGCACTTCCTCCTCATCTTCGTGTGCCCTTTGAGTGCAGCGCTGCTTTGAATTCACCGATGGCCTCCCCCTTTCCTGCCGTCTGCTCTCACTCGCGGGCTTGCTTTCCTCATAATCGCCTCCTCCGACGTCCGCCTTTGCGCTCCCTCTCGCAGCCGCGTCGTGTGCTTCTGTGTGCCCCAGCCTGGTGCACAAAAAACACACGCGCAACCTCATCCTTGAGCTGTGTCGGACGTTGATTTGGCTCTCATTCGCATGCGCTCCGTGTGGTCATCGCATAGAGGCCACGCATACCGCGCGAGCATGAAGCGCTGTCTTTCATGCTGCCTTTCCCCCTCCCCCCCTGCCTCCACCCAACACACACACACTCACGCCCGCTACCTTTTTTCTCTTTCCACAGTAAGCATTCGTTACACAAATCCGCTATCGGCACCTCGTAGAGGTGCTCTGCTGCTCTTTGCCATCACGCTCGCTGTGAATTTTGCTCGTCGTTGGGCGCCGCTTCAGTACTTGAAGACACATACGCACTGGTGCAATGCATGTTTCGACTGCGCCGGTCGCATTGGTAACGGGCGCCGCCAAGCGCATTGGCAGCGCCATCGCTGAGGCCCTCCACGCGGAGGGGTACACCGTCTGCCTGCACTTCCGCCTCTCTGCAGCGGAGGCTGAGGCGCTGGCCGCAAAACTCAACACGAGGCGGCCGAACAGCGCTATTGCAGTGCACGCGAGTCTGAGCACTGGGGTCGCTACCGCGGTCAGTGATGCTGGCAGCTCAGCATCTGCTTCCCTTGTAAAGCGCTGTGCCGACTTGGTGGGTGCGTGCTACGCCCACTGGGGTCGCTGTGACGTGCTTGTGAACAATGCCTCCGCCTACTACCCCACGCCACTTTTCAGGAAGGGCGAGGAGGCTGAAGCGTTCTCTCTCGGGGCCGGGGAAGCATCAGAGACAGCCGCCGCTGACATCTTTGGCTCGAACGCGATTGCACCGTACTTTTTGGTAAAGGCGTTTGCGCAGCGTGTTGCAGACACTCCAGCCGCGCAGCGCGGCGACAATTACGCCATCGTGAACATGGCCGACGCCATGACATATCAGCCTCTTGTCGGGTTCACCATGTACACCATGGCCAAGGGGGCATTGGAGGGGCTTACAAGGTCTGCAGCGCTGGAGCTGGCACCGCTGCGGATTCGAGTGAACGGCGTCGGCCAGGGCCTGTCGGTGCTCGCCGATGACATGCCCCCTGACGTGCGGGAGTGCTATCGTGGCAAGGTGCCTCTGTACCAGCGCGAGGCCAGCACCGAAGAGGTAAGCGACGCTGTACTCTTTTTGTGCTCTTCCAAGGCGACGTACATTACGGGCACTTGTGTGAATGTGGATGGCGGCTACAGCCTGACCCGTGCCTAAGTGGCGCGCATGACCGCTGCAGCCCCAGCGAACCCCTCTCATCAGCCGAAGCGCCTCAGTCTGTGGCGCGTGTGAGGTTTGTGTACACGACGTCCTGCCTCGATATATCCGCGTCCTCCACTTCCGCCTGCCCCGTATGTCTCGTGCCCTCGCTCTCGCAACCGCCGCTGTGCACCCCCGCCGCTCCATTCTCATCCTCCAGATCGCACCGAGCCAATGCAGTCCGGGAGGTACAGGGGAGGAGGAGGAGGGTCCACCGCTCAGCAGAGGAGCCGAAGGCCGTCATGGACAGAGATGAGTAAAGGATCGACTTCAGTGACGTGGAAGCCGGAGGCCATCCGATAAGACAGAAGCAGGCTACGAGGTCCTCTCCCTAATCTTCACTTCCCCTCACGCTATCGGCCTCAGGCGCCACCGTTGACAACGGTGCTTCTTGGAGAGGTGCCTCTTTGTGTACAGCGATGAGGCCTACACCCCTCTTCAACTGCGGCTTTCCTGGCTGCAATCGTCGCTTCCCCTTTCGCCTACCCTGCACCGGGTACTCTCGCACGCATCTCTCCCTCTGCTGCGGTGCACATCATGCTAGCATTAGGATCGACCCACTCGCGGCGGATGTGCTATGCATGACCTCCACCCTCATGCCCCTCTTCCCCTTATTTCCTTTGTGTATGCGCGTGTTTTGCATGAAGGCGGCGCATACCTCACCGCCTTCATCTGCGCTAGAGAAGTCGAGATAGGGCACGACCAGCGCGCGCTCGGCCACCACTTCCCCACCCATTGTGACCCGGCGAGCACGCCCGTGCACCCTTGGGAACGCAGCTTTCGTTGCTGCCTGGCCAGCTTACACACAGGCTCATACACGTACACACGGAGCACAACACATGCCTACTCCTGAAAGCCTCGACCCGCGCTCGCCGGCGGGCCACTCTGTTTCTCGCTTTGTACGCACGCTTGATGTGTACCCCGTCGCGCCCCTACACAGGGTGCACGGATCTGCTGCGCACTCGGCAGCGAGCGCAAGTTGGTTGCCAAAGTCACGCTGTCGTCGAATCTCTACGCGGGACCCTGCGTATGGGTCAGATTCGAGCTGTATGTGCGGCCCCGCCCCTACTACTGAGACGGGTAGTAGAGGGCCAACCGCTACTGCGGCGACGGGCGCCTTACCTTCACACCCGCCGTCGTCAGTTGCAGAGCAATCGCTCACAGAGGCCGCATATCGTTTGACATCGCAGGAGGTGCAACGCCGCGCGCAACAGGCACTGGCGACGCAGGTGCGTAGCTTGCTGGAGGCTCGGCTTCAATTGCGTCTCCAGCAGGCCCGCATCGCGCATGCACAGAGCGAGGCGGCACACAGGCCACCACCACCACCACCTGCAGCATCACATGTGACTTCTCTCGACACCCAGACAGCCAAGGCCGGGCCGACTAGTGCTGTTTCTGATTGTGCCGCAGGGTCTGCTACTACTTGCGCCCTCAAAGAACAGGAGCGACCCTCTGAGGAAGCCTCTCCATTGATCATCGCGGCGATGCAGACGTATGGCGGCGCTAACGGCAGGAATATCGTGCGTCAGGGCTCGACGACTGCTGCCTCTGCGGCGCTCTCCTCCCTTGAGACGTCCATCATCGACGTACACCCGTACTCGGCTGTGGAGTTGGTGCGAGTGCACCGCCTCATAGGTATGCCCAAGCACAATCGTGGCCTCTTCGCGGGCTTGCCAAAGCGCTCCTTCACGACCCGCAGCGGACACTACACCGTTGGACGAGACGACGATGGCCTTCCCCGAGTGCGGTCCGGCGTGTCCGGCTTTGTGTGGGGAGAAAGGTGTTACTCCGGCGCTGCCTCCGGCCCCCCGCTGCGGCTGGCACTACGGCCACTATGCGCCGACCACCGCATCACGTTTCAGTGGACGGAGGAGAGTGATTCGGGGTACGGTGTACCGGAGGAGGGAGAGGAGCACGGCAATCTCTGCCATGAGGGGCTGACGCTCTACAGCCCCTTCAGTGCGGACCATGCCTTTCTCGTGCAAGCGCTGAAAGGCATGCTGGAGCACACGTATGGGACGAAGATGACTAAGGAGCAGCGGGCAGAGGCGGCGCGGCGGTTGCGTGAGCGCCGTGAAGGGCAGCGGGGCACGAGTGGCAGTTACTCGACGTTAGAGGGTAATAGCAGTGCGGCGGGCTCGCACGCATCCAGCGGTGAAAACGCCACGAGGGCCGGCGAGGAGTCATCTGGGGCTGGGGAGAACGAGGGACAAGGGGGCGCCAAATCTGACAAAAGCTCCCGCAGCGGGGCGGGCTCCTCAAAAGCAGAGCACGGCATGGCCCTCGGCCACGCTCTGTCGCCCACCCAATGTGAGTCGGATCACAACACGCTTCTGTCGTTGGACACGCCGACTTTCGGTGCGCGTGCCATGCCTCTCAGCCCAGGCGACCCTTTCCTCACCCTTGCAGCTCTAGGCCATCGCTTCTCGGTAAGCGTCGAGGGAGGTAGTCAGCGACAGAGCGCTGGTGGCGACCTGCTGAACGCCACCCTTGTCGCCGCGCTCTCCCTCTCCTCTCTGGATCATACCGTGACGGCCAATGAAGCTGAGGCTCATCGCCGCAGGCGTAACCCTCGTGTCGGCTTCGCGGACCTGAGCGCGCGGAGAAGACGCAGTGGTGGGGAGGCGTCTACGACGCTCAGCGAGATCAGGGGCAGCGGCCGAGATGCATACGGGTCTCTGTCTGCGCCGGGCTCTGGCTCTCGCCAGTCTATCGTATCAGCTCCAGACGCTGGAATGCTGCGCCGTCATCTCAGCAACACTGCCTGTCTCATCGTGGAGACGGCGAAAGCCCTCGCTGAGGGGCAGCCATCGATAGATGCAGGAAGCCCGCAGGACATTGCACAAGGCAGGGCATCGGCCGGCGTTGACTCAGGCGGTGGCTGTATTGATACCGTCGCGAACGGCAGCGTCGGCCATCGCAACACAAAGGCATATGGCCAGAGGGCAGGCTCCGCGTCAGGCCAGGGTACCAGCGCAGAGCTTACAGGAGAGAGGGCGCAGCCGTGCTCTTCGGCATCTCCCTCTGAGGTGTCTCCCTCTGCTACCGAGGCCTCGGCGCAGAGCTCATGGGTGTGCGACCTGAAGGCGGACGAGGATAGCCGTCATCTCGACGCGTTTCTCCTGCACTTCCCCGAGGAGGAGAATCACGTGCGCCTGCGCCGAGCCGCCAAGAACATCCTCGAAGGCGTGGGGGAAATGTGGGAGGAGGACAGCAGTCGTGAGGCCTTCCTACTGCCAAAGTTTCTGAACCCCAACTTGCAGTTTCCGGGGCTGGACGACATCGATGGCGCCGCTGATGGTGTCGACGACCACAGCGAGCACCGTTCGGGATCGTCAGACGACGAACAGGAGCCGCTGACGGGGTTTGGTGTCAACGAGGCAGAGCTGAACGAAAAGTTTCGCATGGAGGCGGAGGAGGAGTGCAGCGACCTTGTGGCGCAGCGGGACGCGCTGCTGGCAGAGCTCGAGGGTCAACTTCAGCTTCTAGAGGACTTTGGCGCGGATGTGTTTTACCTGTCCGCTGGCCAGGCGCGCACTGGCATGACAGCAGAGCAGTACGCCATCGCGCTTACGAACGAGGTGAGTCACTACGCCAAATCGCATTGTCTTCGCCTCAACGGCTTTCTGGAGGAGATATTTCAGCCGCAGCCGGATGGCGAGAGACAGGCAACCGTTGAGAACGCCGCTGACGGCTTCCTCGAGCGCTTCGGAAAGGAGCGGACGGAGAAGGCGGATGTTGGCTGCCAGGTGTGCGACGCTGATCTCTGCTACGTCGACGACGCCGTGCGCACAACGGAGGAGCAGCTGGAGGATTTGCTTCTGCATGAGAAGGCGCTGGTCAACGCAGTGCGACTCGCCACAGTGGCGGTCGCCAACATCATGACCTTTCACGCCTCGTTGGAGGTGGAATCAACATGCCGCGAGTGCTTCTTTGTCTTCGACAAGCCGAGGACGCTCTGGCCGTGCGGGCACACCTTCTGCCTTTCGTGTCTCTCCAACATGTACAACCGTGGCGGCGAGATGATCTGTTCCGAGTGCGGGTCGGTGTGCGAGGTCGGCTACACCCCCAACATCTCTGTGGAGCTCATCGCAAACTACCAGACCGTCTGCAAGCGTGACGAGGCTGACGCAGATATCGGACCCAACAGTGCCCTGGCCAAGGAGCGCGAGGCACAAACGATTGAAGGCGTCCTGCGCAGTTTGCTGAACGACCTGCTCTCAGCCCAGAGCAACTGGGCCACCTTGTCCTCTGGACACTCTCTCGCAAATGTGAAAGGTGGTCCGTGAAGGGAGCCGTGTGTATGCTATGGTGCAGCTGCGAGAGGCAACGGCCTGTATGTGTGTTTGTGTGCGTGAGAGAGAGGGGGGAGGTGCCCCAGCGCGTTCGATGTAAATTATGACCGAAGCTTTAGCGAAAAAAAAATGGCGCGCCTGTGCGTCATGGCAACTCCCTTCCTTCGTCTCTCTTCTCGTAATTGGCGCTCGCGTGTGCGGCTCGCCCTCTCATGCGGAAAGGGGAGGAGGAGGGGAGAGGTGGCGCACAAGCAACTGTGGAGAGCCCACGCTCCCTCCCCCTATTCTTCACGAATGCACGTTCATCACTGCGTTACGTTTCCTGCTGCTGCTGCTGCTCACTGTTGGAGCCGTCGCTCTCCCCCACACCCGCGCATTTGCAGTGCCCTCCGCTTTGGATCTCTCCCCGCCCCTCACCCTCCTGTCCCCCCCTATGGCCGCCGCCATTCGCGAGAGGTGTACTCTGTGGTGTAACGCGTACGCGCACCCGCCCACACAGAGAGAGAGAGAGCTTGAGACGGCACGGCGAAAAGACACCGACAGGGTGAAGGATAGGCGCGCTTCAACGTTGACGGTCGCCGCGGCGTCAACAGCCGTTGCGGCGGGACGGCAGTACGTAGTCGGCACGACGTTCTCGCGTAAGTGCTGCGTGCTTGCGTCCTTCTTTGCTTGCCACTCATGAGTACGACCCCCCCCTCTCTCTTTCCTTCCCCTCTGCCTGTTCTCCAAGCCGCCGTGCCGCTCCATGGCAGCCATCGTCAACGCCACCTTATGTGGGTAAATCTGGCTGCTCTTTCACTTCATACTGTACTCGAGGCGGCAGCTGTGTCTCTCTTTGCCTGGCCGTTACTGGTGTCGTCCACGCGTGCCGTACCCGTTTTCTACGCAAGCCTATGCGCTTCAAGGCAACCCTCAAGGACGCCAAGGGACTGCTTGGTGTTCTGCAGGTGTGCCGCAGTATTCAGCGCGACTGCATCATTCGCCTGCAGTCCGAGCGTGTCCGCTTCTTCTCCAACACGAGCGCCGCAGACGGAGTGCAGGTGTGGATGCGGTGCCGGTCTTCGTTCCTCTTCTCCGAAATGATCTGCGACTCCGGATACGAAGAGCACTCTATTACGTGCGAAGTACTCGACCTTGCGCAGCTTGTCCATATCGTGAAGCAGGCGGAGGCGCGTGAGCGGTCCCAGCAAGGGGTCACGCCGCATGTGCAGGTGCGCCTGGCAAAAAAGGGACGATGCCCATTGTGGCGGGTGTGCATGCAGGGGCTTTCTGGCCAGCCGGATGTAACCTTTGATGTGCCGCTGCGCATCCTCGGGGCCCGCGAAATCCAGAGCCTCTTGCCGCCACCGCTCGAGCGGGATCATCTGCAGATTCTGGTGCCAGACATGCTAGAACTGACCACCTTCATTGACAAACTGAAGAACACGGCGGCCGACAGTGTAACCTTCTCGGCGCGCGTGCTGACGCCCCCAGCGCTGCGGCGCGGCACAGAGGATGACGTGGCCGAGGGCGGCGATGATGCTGCAGGGGTGCATGTCGGGGTGAAGCGGCCGCGCGAAAAGAATGCGATACCACTGGCGAGCCTTCGCATCTACGCCGAGCACTTTATGGCGCGATTTTCTCTCAAGTACGACGCGGTCGAACTGGTGCAACAGCCAGCGAGGGAGGACGACGGCAGTGCTGAGGACGACGGCAGGCCCGACGAAGAGGCGCGCGTGGCCACTGTCATGGTTGAGACGCGGAAGTTCGCGCGCTTTTTCTCTGCTGTGAAAGAGTTAGACCCAGTGAAGATAAGCATGTACTTGATGAACCACCGAGCACTCGTACTTAGCGTGTTCGCAATCGGTAACACAGCCATGGTCGCCTATATCCCTGCGAAAGCGTAGCGAGATCAAGGTGCGGGGTGATCGAGTATACCAGTATGCGTCGGCGTGCATATGCGCCATCAGACCAGTATCTGCACCAAGCAGGGCAGCGCTTTACTGCTACTGCTGCTTCCCTTGCAGCCTCTACCACTCGGCGTAGGCCGAGTAACTGAATCGCAGTCGAAGTCAGCAACTGTGTGCGGGGCATCGTAAGGATAGGCGGTGCTGCCGTTGCGATGAGGATGACATCCTCTGTGTGTGTGTGTGTGCACCGCTAAGGGGAAACATGGCAGCGCACTCTACCTCTGCCATCAGTGCCGCGAACGAGTCCCCCACACCCACACGTAGAGACGCCAAGTGCTTCCGAGTGGAGCCTTTCAGCAGATTCACCTCGCACTTTTTGTGTGTCTCTCACACACGATTTGAAGGCGTTCCACAAACTGCCACCACCGCCGGCATCCCTATCCTCGCGCGGCAAGTCAGTCGCTCATGTGTATGCAGCTGTGACTTGGACCTCCTGTGTAAAGTGGCGCACGCCCCTGTACAATCCTCCGCTCAGTACATCGCACCTTCCGAGACGGCCTATGTGTCTCCGCACTCATTTACTCCTCCTCCTCCCCCTTTCCTCTCTCCCCTCTCCGCTCCTCTTGCATGCAGGATGAACCGTCTCCGTCGACTTGATTGCGTCGAAACGGAGACAGCATCCTGTCTCCATCAACCGACTTCTCTTGGAGCAGGCGCTCTCTCTCCAAGTCTGTAGCGCAGCATCTCACTACGCTGTGTTTCATGCGCCGCTTCAACTGCTGGCCTTGGGCTGCGCTTGCCGGTTTGTGTGCGTCCGCAGCACTGCGCAACACCCGCACGCAGGCTGGCCGAGCGCATGATCCCGGCGAACCTGGCAAAGACACTGGAGAGGATGATGCCGGTGCCGAGGATGTCATCACCCCTTGGGAAGTGGCAGCGAAGGGTCCGCAGGGCATCAACTACGATCGTGTGCTGACCACATTCAAAGCGGAGCGTGTGAACGACGCAGCACGTCGGCACATGTGCGATGCCATCGCCAAGTGCCGTGCGCGGAGCATGCTTGTAACGTCTGCCGACGCCGAGCGCGTAGCCGCCTCTAGTTCTACTGTGGCACCACCAGCAAGTGCACTGGCGCAGGCCTCCGCGTCCCCTACCGCGCCGCCACCGCCGCAACCACTGCCGCTTCATCACTTCTTTACCCGTGACATCGCGTTCTCACACCGCGACTTACACAAGGCCCTTGCCGATATCGAGGTGTCGGTGCAGCTGGGGGAGCACTCCGTCTTTTTGTACACCGGCCGCGGTCCCAGCGCGGGGACGATGCACGTGGGCCACGCGCTTCCCTTCGTGCTCGCAAAGTACCTTCAGGATGTCTTGAGGCTCCCGCTCGTCATACAAATTACAGATGACGAAAAGTTTCTCTTTCGCGGCGTCCCCTTCGAGGGCGCTGAGGCGGAGGAGCTCATTGGCAGTAACATGAAAGACATCATCGCCTTCGGCTTTGACCCGCGCCGCACCTTCATCTTCCGCAACACGCACTACATGGGCGAGATGTACGCGACCGTGCTTCGGCTGCAGCGCAGCATGACAGGCAACGCCGTGAAGCACACGTTGGGCATCACCGACAGCGACAATGTCGGCAAGCTCGCCTTCCCTGCCACCCAGGCGGCTCCGTGCTTCAGCAGCGCGTTTCGCCGGGTTCTGCGGAGCGGTGGAAAGCGAATGCGGTGCCTCATCCCATGTGCCATTGACCAGGATCCCTTCTTCGTCCTCACGCGCACCGCCGCGCCGCGGCTGAAGCAGCCACCGCCGGCCCTTCTTCACACAAAGTTTCTGCCGGCGCTGCAGGGACTACAGCACAAGATGAGCAGCAGCGCAGAGGACAAGGGCGTGATTACGTTACACGACACGGATAAGCAGGTGCGCAAGAAGCTGCGCCGCGCCTTCTCGGGCGGCTGCGGCACCTTAAAGCAGATGCGAGACACAGGCGCCAACCTGGAGGTGGATGTGGCCTATCAGTATCTGCGATTTTTTTGCCCGGATGATGCACTCTTCGCCGACGTGACGCAGCGTTACCGCAACGGTACGATGAACAGTGGGGAGGTGAAGGACCTGGCGGCGGACTGCATCATCCGCGAAGTGCTGCACGATTGGCGGGAGCGGCGCGCAACTGTGACCGACGATGACGTGGTGAAGTTCTGTAGTATTCGAAACATTCTTGACTGACCCGCGTATCGTGGGGAAGTTGGACGATCGGGGGGAAGGAGTCTGCGTGCGGCAAGTACATGTCTGAGGATCCTGCAAGGGACCTTTTCGTGCGTGGAAAACAGGTCGTGGCTCCATCGTGTCTTGGTCGCCGGCTCAGATCCGCGGCAGAGGGCAAACTGCTTTCACGAGGCGCCGCGGCGCTTCTTTCGATGCTCATGCGCTCGGGCGAGTGCAGTGGGATAAAGTTGTTCCGTGCCTGTGGGTGGTGCTCGCCCCCCTTCCCTCCCTCCCCTGGACCTCTGCGCTTCTATGAGCGTGCTGTCACAGGTCTGCAGATAGATGCGCACATTTCTTCGCTAGAACGCGCGCGCGTGCACACACACGCACCTGCGCCGTGACGGAGTCGAAGGGGGGTGAACGTCGATTGCCGCATGTGCGAACAGAAGCATGTAGTCCGCAGATGTCATTCAATATGTTAACGCTGCGCGCAACTCTTTCCACAGATGCTGCGATTAGGAGAGCTCAGCGCGGCACAGGAAAGATGCAGGGCGTACGGCAAAACAAAGGAAAGGCACGCGATGCGAGACCGCCACATCGGCAGCGCTGTGGCCCATCTGTCTCTTTCTGCAGGGGTCGGTGCACATACGGTCACTCATCGCTGCGGCCTGACGATGGGCGGCACATGTCGAGGCCACCGCCGTGGCGGTCGGCAGGCTGAAAGAGAGAGAGACCGGGGGAACGCAGCAGCAGCAGCGCAGAAGGGAGGGTCGGGATACGCGTCAATGACACTTAGGCGGGTGACGTATTGTCGATGCGTCCTCTTCGTGTGTGCCGCTACGGATTTGTAGTCGCGCGTTGTACGCGTGCGCGCAGTCCGCCTACTGCTGCCTGCCTTCCTGCACCAATACCTCTTTCTCACTCCACACACTTACATATATATAAGCACGTGCACAAACCGTTTCGTCATCTTCGCTGCGGGGAGGGGGATTGGCCATCCCGGCCCTTCACGGTCCGGGAGCACCTCAAGAGCACGAAACACAGAGGTGGGGGTGCGAGAGGATACGCACAAAGGAGATCGAGGCGCTGAGAAGGCATGAACGAAAGAGGGATTGCTATTGTTCCTGTTACTTCCACCCCCCCCACACACACACACACCACACACACACACGCACGCACGCACAACGATACTGTTGCTGCCATCGACGACACAGGAGTAGTGCAGCAGAAGCCGCAACGGCAGCAGTGTGTGCATGTGTATGTGTGTGTGGGGGGGGGGTGCGGTCACACTTTCTACGCCTGCGAGTGCTTCTCTTCTCCCCGGTGTTTCCTCCCGAGTGGGTACTTCAGGGCTTCCCCCCTGGTCAGACTTCGTTTTCAAAGATCTCCCAAAGTGGTTCTACCCGTCCCACTCCCTTCACACCCCCTTTGCCCCTCTTCCACGCCTTTCTCGATACATTAGCACGTCTGCCACTTGTACATCTTTTCGCCTGACGACCGGGCGCTGCAAATTGTGTGTGTGTGTGTGTACGCGTGGGCCTCCGTCTGCATCGGTGCTATACGTTGTTAACGCTTTCGTCTTCTGCATCCGAGATATCGCACACGACTTGGCTGGACTGCTCAGCTGAGAGTGTATCGATCAGCGCATCGGGGCGCTGCGGCGAAGGCGGAAGCGTAACTTACCCATGGCCCTTCGCAGAGATGCCGTCGTCTGCGCATACGCATTCTCGTGTAGGTGCGGTGTTGTCTGCGTCCAACGGCAGGGCGCGTTCTCCGCCGGCGGCCGGGCCACTTTCCGGTTTGCCTGCGGCAGAAATTCACCGAGACTTGAAGCCTCCGCCGGCGCTCTCGTTACCCACCGGCAGCAACGCAGGCGGCAGTAACAGCCCCAAGAACAGCTCAGCGGCGGCGGTAACGGTGACGACGGCGGCTGTGTCATCGTCGCGCCACTCTCACACGGCGGCGTACGTTGTATCGAGCATCACCGTCGCTGGCGCCACAGACGAGGAGCAGCGCCGCTGCGTGAATTCAGCGTACCACATCAGCTTTCACGGCGACCCTCGCGTGAAGTTGAAGCCTACATCGGTGGAGCTGCCAAACGGGGCACAGTTTCTCATTGTAGACCGCTTTGTCAGCGGCAATTGCGACGGCGTTTACGAGAAAAATAGAAAGATGTGGGAACACATTCCCATAGGGCAGGCGTGCGTGTTCGCTCGCACACCCCCAGCAGCGCAGCCTCTCTCACTGGGTGGGGTGGCGGAGGCGGCATGCGTGGACGGCGAAAGCAGCAGTGCAGATATGGCAGCAGCAGCAGCTCCGTCGTGCCCCGAGAGGCTGGGCTCACCCGTCCAGGCTGCCCTAAGCTCTTCACTACCCTCGCCTCCCATTGCGCCGTCGCCGGCGAGCAGGGTAGGTAGTTGGGGCAGTCAGCCAAATCAATGGGAACCTTCGCAGCCACAGCAGCACTCCTTCCACAGTGAGTGGACGCGGGTGGCGACTGCAGTAGGACTTCACAAGATGGGGCACTGGCGCGAGGCGGCAAGCGTCTTTTCGGTTCACAAGGAGATGTCAACAACGGCGATTGCACTGGAGAAGGTAGACGGCGAGCCCGGCCGCATTGCAGCGTTTTCCTGGTTGGGAGAGCGCTACTGGGTCATCGGATGCCGCTACCAACACATCGTGACGCGGCTCGACGTGCCTGAGGTGGATCTGATGCGATATACAGCCTCCAGCAGCAGCTCAGTGTCCACGTTGTCGTCGCCGTCTACTGTCTCGGAAGACGTGTTCTTCTCAGCAGAGCGGTGCTCCGCTGGGCGGCCGTCTGCGTTGTCCCGCGCCAACTCCCCTATGCAAAACTCTCGTAGTGGCGTAGAGCAAAGCAGTGCCCACGGCGGCAGTGTTGCAGGTGGCGCCGCTGGTAAGTGCAGTCCCGGGGTATCTTCGGAGGCTGCCTACCTCGAACTGGTGCTTCGTATGGCACGCCTGTGGCGACGCGTGTTGGAGTCGCTACGCACCGCCACAGAGGGCGCGCCATACGAAGCAGTCCGTGTCGCAGCCGCGAGCGACACCACCACCGCTGCCGCAAGCGCAGATGCGCTAATGGAGTTGCACACATGTGTGGCTGCCGATAATCGCAGCTTGTGTTTTGATGTCATTCTATCGGGCTGGGAGCGGCTGCAGAATTTTGTGAGTGCCCGTGACTTCCCGGCCAATAAGTCCCTGCGCAGCATCTCCACGACCGTGAATGGCCCGTCTCCCACCACCTGCGGCGCGGACTTCACTGCCTTCCCGACGCCATCGACATCCGTGACAGACGACAGCGGCGTTGTTCCCTTGTGGTTTTACGCCATCACGTGGGACGCCTCGCTCGACGAGCGCGGGTGGTGCATGGGTGTCGAGGAGGCATTTGATTTCTTTGGGCACTTTCGGCTGCCAACAGTGGCGAGATCGGCGGATGTGCATCTTGGCTCCCCCGAGTATGAGGTGCTTCGCCACTCGGTACTCTCGCGCTGCGACACAGCGGGTGCCGTGATGTATGGGTCGAGCAAAGATAAGGCAGAGAGCGGCAAGGGGGCAGTGGTGGTGCAGGTGTGGAAGTGCCGTGCCTACCCGCATTCCCTCGAGCGAGCGGTGCAGGAATACGTGGTCACCCACCGCCTGTGTGGCGAGCCGCTGCGGTGCAAAGTGAAGAAGAAAATGAGCACCCTCTCCCGTGAGACTAGGCTGTATGTGAAGGAGTGGGAACTGCATCGGCTTCCCTTCTTGCTCGACTTCGCGCTGTGGCTGCACCGCGAGAAGTGCATTACCCCGTCGACGGACCTCGCCGCACTCAAAGCCATACGTGGACGATGGCTGTCATACCAAGAGCACTTCCAGAGGATCCTGGAGGTGCCGCCGCAGCAGCAGCGGCATCGTGCCGTTGCCCGCCAAGGGGCCACACTGTCCACCTCAGAGGTCGTGCACAGCCGCCGCCAAGCCCGCGCTGACGCCGCCGACGGTATGTGTTTCAGCGACCGCGGTGAAAGCAAAGATGGACAGGCGAAGCATAGCGATTGTGTCCTGCAGCAGCGGAGGGAGCGGGGTGATGCATCGTTGCCTGATGCCGAGGGCCTCGACTCCGTTATGCTAGTCGGTCCACAAGGCTGCGGCAAGTCCACCATGGCTCGCATTCTCTACGCTCTCTTAGAGGAATCGGGTGCGGCACCGCGATGGCTCAACCAGGACGAGGTTGGAAACCGCTCCGCTTACTTGGCCGCGGTACGGCGCGCCGTGACGCAAGGCAGCTACAGTCATCTGCTGCTCGACAAGATGAATCTTGACGACAAGTCGCGCTCTGACTACACTGCCGTGGGCCTTAAGCCGACCCTTTTCGTCGCCTGGACACACAGCGAAGGCGCGGAGGCGGTGGCAGAGGTGTGCTACGAGAGGGTGGTGAAGCGCGGTATGTGCCATCGCACCTTTTGCCCAGAGGATGTGGCGTCGCTGCGGCCCCCGCTGTCGCTCGCGCCCTCACGCGCACCGGAGCTACGACCGGCGGCGTTGCCACTGCTGCAGGGCGACTTGTGTGGTAGTGTCAGTGTCGACACCTCCCCGGCACCGTCATCCACCGCACCTCTGTCCCCGGCCAGCACAGGCCAGTGCGGATCTTCTCCCAACGCTCCGTTTCCCCGTGAGCGTTTGTCGCCTTCGCCGCCGCCGTCGTCTCGGTTGCATGGGATTTTACATGCTAATGCAAGGCGCTATCAGGTGCCAATCAACGTACCGCTGGTCGAGCTGGATGTGACCTGGAGCCGTCAGAAAATGGTCACAGTTGTTTGGGAGGCTCTCCGTGTCAGAGGCACATGCGCGCTACCACCACTGGCCGAACTGCATGTAGAGGCCGCGATACAGACCGCCTACGCATATGAACAGCTGCTGGAGACGTACCCGTCCAGCGTGGCCAGCGCAGTTCTGCGTGGCCCCTCAAGCGATGTCGTGCTGGAACAATTGCGTCTTGGCCTGCCGCCACTCATCATTCCGAAGACGCAACGACTCCAGCCCACTGTTGAGGTGCTCCTTCACAACTTCTGCCAGCACCCCAGTCCGACTGCGCTGGTGCGGTACGCTGCGCAGGTGGGGTGCACTCGCCGCCTCACCGTGCAGGCCATTGTGACGAACTCAAAGGTGACTCTGCTTTTGATGTTGGGGCCGACTGAGGCTGCCGCCGCACACTCGGCTGCCTCCACCGCAGTGGCTGAGAGCGGCGAGGAAGTGGGGCCGCGTGCGCATGCGAGCGCAGTGCCACCTGCGCTTTACCCCGCACCATCACTAGAAAACACTGGCGGAAAGGCGGTAACGATCGAGCAAGGCGGTTCGTATGTGTCTGTCGCCACATCAGCAGAGGATCTCCGCTGCGTGGAGGAACACCCCATGCAGGAGCACTTTGCGGTGCTTGCAAAGGCCAAGGTGCCGCCGGACTACTCTGAAGCGCTTGCGCAGCGCATGCGCCATGACCCTGAGGAGGACCCTTACTGCACCGTGCAGTGGCTTTCACCGCCGCTCGAAATCGGCTTTGCCGTCACCCTCCTCTTACAATAGAGGACGTGCGTCGCACGGGCAACGCTGTGGAGGAGAGGCGAGGCAGCAGAGAGGGGAGTGGCCGTGACCGACAACTGAGAGGGCTTTCTGCCGTCACTGCGGGCGCCCCCTCAAAGGCTGCGTGAGTGACTCCGTGCACATAATGGAGAGGCAGGGTGCGGTGGAGGGAGAGGGGGCCCCATTCGCAGACACCTGCACGCATGTCTTTGCTTCACCGCCGCCGCAGGTCGTGCGAGCGACGAGCGCCCCATGCCGCCTCGTTTCCTGCCCTATGCCTTCTCCTGCTTCCCATGTAGCTGCCTGAGTGTGTGTGCGTGTGTCTCTGTTGGGGGGGAGGGAGAAAATGAGGCCGGCAGACAAGAGGGCGAGCCCTTCTTACTCGCCACCTCCCCATAGGGGCCACACCACACACACTTACATGAGCCGGCCACAACCCGACATCCCCCAACCAGCCAGCCACAGCCCCACCTCGCCCGCTGCAAAGCGGGCGTGGACACGCGTTCCAGTGACGCGCCGACCCCGTCATCGGAGCACGGCCTCGGCACTCCAGCTCAGCACACACCCGCTGCCACCGTGCTGGTCGCGACACGCCTCATCCCTCGCAGCGTGGTCGAGGCCCCACACACCAGCAGGCAGTGCGCGTCACGTGAGATGCGCCCCAGTCACGTCGACGCCACGCGGGGGCTGACGGCCGGCCTCTGTAGCGATGCGTCGCTCTCACTTCTGCAAGTCGCTGGTACTCGGCCCTGCCTGCGCGACAAGTGGTGTGGCATCAGCAGGGGAGATGAGGAAGCGACGGGGGAGGCGCGCTGCCTGGCGTCGTCTCACAGAGGGCGGGGGTGGGGCACCGGAGCCCTGAGGTACCACCACAGGCGCTGGGGCGCGTGAGGAGGTCAGCCGCAGAAGGGGGGACAGGAGATGACGAAAGTCAGCGACTTTTACGTCTCCCCTTCGGAAGCACACATGTCCGCGCACAACGGCAGCGCAATGGTGCGTCTGCATCGCATTCCAAAAGCGGCAACCACTTCCTGCACAATAGCTTGACGTCGCCAATGAGACATGTCAGCCGAAGACGCGACTGCACCGCAGTTTCCGCAAGTGTGCTAGTCTCATGGAGCGCCACTGAAGCGCTTGTGGCGCCTGAAATGTTTTTTCGTGGAAGCCATGCACCCTATTCGGCTCCCTTCACTTCTCAACGTGCCGCGTCCTCCTCGTCCCCTGTCAGTCACAAACCTCAGCGCCCACACGTTTGCTGACCAAGGATACAGGTATAATCACTCCCTCCTCACACACACACACACAGACGCACACAGCTTGCGTCTAGCAATGTCTGGAGTGCTCCCAATGTCGCCGCCGCTGTCTAGCAGAGGCTTTGGTGTGCCGCACCGTGGGGCTCATCATGGCCGCGCTCGCGGTGCCCTACGCCCGTATCGTGCCCCACTAAATCGCGGTATCCGCCGCACGGCAGAGTGCCCTTGCGCGGTGCGGCTGTACACGATAGGCCAGGATATTGCTGCTCGCAGCGAGTACTGCAGTCTTGTCCTGGGAGCCCCATCGGTGGGCATCACCCAGGCGGTGCAACCCAGGGCATCAACTCCGGCATTCAGCGACCAAGCGGCTGCCCCGGTTTGTCACGGCTCCTCGTCAATAAGGCTGAGTTCAGATGCTGTTGAACGGCCCATCGCGGTGCAACTCGCATGGGCGGATACCACCGTCTGGGAGGTTGCTTTGACAGCTTTGCGGGCGGTGAGGTCGCAGGTGGATGCTGCGTTCAAGGCCACCGCGCCGCACGCCATGCGGCATGGGTGCGGCCGCACCACCGCTCCCGCGCCTGTTACGCAGAGTCGGCAGCGCCAAAAAGATGAGGAGGATGACAACGGAAGCAAAGAGGATGAGGAAGAAGCTCCTTACTCAACTCCGCTCCCACGATACCATGTGGAGCTGCTGACTGGCACGGTGAGCCCCGAAGGTCGAGCATCTCTCTTGCCGCTCTGTACGGTGAGCTGTCGCCAAGTTGTTCACTGCCACTCGGCGTTGCTCCCCGTGCGCAGCGGTTACGGAGTCGACTACAACACAGCCCTGTACGAGCTACCCTACAACCTCGGCGACCCGGTCTTCGTTACGTGCACACGCACCCGGTGACTGGGCGAGCGGTGAAGATAAAGCGAAGGCTTCGCACAAAGATCACGCCGATGTCTGCGCAAGCCCGGCGTTGACAAGCGCGTTGCTTCGGTCGCTCCAAGGATTGAAAGGATTGCCTTTCGCGGTTGTGCGTGTACGAGCGCCTATGCCGATAGCGGAACTTGTTTCTCTGTGTGAATTGGGAATGGTCGACTACATTAGCGAAGTGTGTGTGGGGTGGGGGAAGGCAAGCCCTCCTGGCTCAGTCCGTCTGAAGAGCGATAGAGAAGTCGTCCTTCTTGAGATACAGGGGCAGACACGTATGGCAGCCGAAGACTGCACGGGGAACCGAGCAAGCACAGAATGAGGCGCCCGGAGATGAGCCAGTATCCGGCTTCAGCGGCTGACCATTTCGTCTGACTGTTCCTCTGACTGTTGTTGCTTTTCGTGTGCGTGTGTGTGCATGAGCGAATGCGGAAGACGCTCTCTGCTTTCAGCACCACCCCCAAGATATTTCGTCAGGGTCATTGTGCGTGTGTGTGTGGAAAACTCAAAGCCACATCCCAGGGTAGTGGAGGTGGAGAAAGCCAGAGCCGATAGCTTGGATCCCAGCTCCGCTGGATGGCGCAGCCGCTGAAGAGTTGGGCTGGGGGGGTAGAGGGCACGGGTCCCCTCTCGCTCACTCCCGACTTCTACCCTGCCGCTGGCTCTTTAGAGCGCCTACGTTTTCGTGTCGCTTCTTCGCATGCTTTCTCACGCCGCTTACGTGAACCTGCCCTCTATCCCGCTTCTACGCACATACACACATTGGAGCACGCCCAGTTGCCGAAGCCACCACTGCACGCGCTTTCGGTTTGGTCACGTTGCTCGATAGACATCACTTGTCTGGGCTGCCTTCAGAGAGGAGGGGGATGGGTCAACATCCAGCCGTGCCGACCTCCTCAGCGCACACCTCTCTCTATCTCGCTGGGACAAGCACGAGACAGTGAAGATATCGGCCACCATCACGACACGCGCACTCACATAGAGCTCTTCGTCCACATTGGGACCTTGAAGTGCCTCACCCCCCCCTCTTCTCTTTCTTGCCGCTCATCAGTATGGACTCGATGAAGTCTAAGAGCGCGATGCTCATGACCAAGGGCATCATGGACTTGCGCAGTGACCCCCCTCGGCTCATCTGCAGCATCCTGCGGTACCGGCACCCGGACACAATGAAGGAAGTTACGCTCTACCCGATCCCGAACATCGCGGCCCCATCGTACTTCCAGCGCGTTCTGGACGGCGAGGAGCTGCAGCGCAGCTTCGACAAAATCCTCTGCGAGGACGGTCGCCTGCCCTTCCAGGCTGGCTCAGCAATAGCCGCACGACAGCAGATGCTCCGCCGCCTGCTCCCTTTCTTTAGCATTCGCCCTGTGGTATCCAACGGCGAAAAGTTCGACGGCATCGTCGTCCGAGACGCGCTGGAGTCCCGCATGGCGTATCAGATGGTGCTCGACGGCTACGATCCGCCAGTGGACCCGCGCGCCCGTCGCGCAGTGGAGCGGATCGACACGTACCCTGCAAACACGCGCGTTGTTGTTCCCTGGGGTGTCTATCACATGCCCTACTTTCGCTACCGCCTGGAGAAAGAGGGGTATAGGGCTCTGCCGTCGGAGGAAGTCATTGTGTTTGGCCTCCATCACCTCATGTTTTTCTTCTTCGTTTCGGGTGTCCTCGTCTTCGCTGCAACGTTTGCTGTTTCGCGCATCGTGTTCGGTTAGCGGGATGAGCGGCGGTGCGTCGAGTCTGTGCGGGGGAGGGGGCCGCATGCTCTAGGTGATGGGATCGCGGCCTGCTGGTTCCCCCCTCCTCCTCCGCCCCCCCTGAGGGCACGCTGCCCGCCAGCAGTACACGGAGCTGATCAACGTTAACGTGCGCATAAACAGACGACCGCTGTTGCCATGTATGCCCGCCTGGTGGCTCAGCCGCCTTCCATTAGCGTGTACGCACGCAGCTCCCTCTCTCTGGTGCGCTTGTCGTGTGGACGCCATGAGAAGCGCGAGGCATGCGCGTGAGCATCGAGTGCGCCTCTTCCGCCTCTTTTTTGGTGCCTCTGCCTGTCCATTGTGCGTCACGAGCTGTGCTCTCTCGTCTTGCATCCACCCCTCCGCCTTGGCTTCCGACGCTTCCACTTCAGTACGTGCATAGGCACATACGTGCACCCGTGCCACCACGCTTAAGAGCCAAGAGAAGAAGAGTGTGCTGCAGCACCGTACTGTTTACCCAATCTCCCCACCCCGACGCACACGCCATCTTTAATTTTCTCAAAGCTTCTCCCGCCCACTCGGTGCCCAAAAACGTTTTTTTTTTGCTGTTGCAACTGTCTTTTGTTTGTAGCGACCCGCGTTCTATGCACGCTGTCGGGTGTGCCCCATCTCGTCCCAACTCCCCTCCTCTCGTCCTGCGCGTACCCACCCGCATTCCGCAATCTTCACTATCGACATGCCGCCAAAGCAGGACAATGTGCAGAAGCTGCTCGCTGCGGAGGAGAAGCGCAACAAGCTGATCGCCGACGCCAAGGCGCGCAAGCAACAGAAGGTAAAGCAGGCAAAGGCGGATGCTGAGAGCGAGGTGGCTTTCTTCCGCGCTGAAAAAGAGAAGGAGTACGACAGATACCGAGCACAGCAGAACGGCGGTGCCGATGCCGAGCACGCTGAGCTTGCTCGCCAAACGGACAAGGAACTCGAGGAGCTGAAGGAGCTGGCACTGCAGCGCATGGACGCTGTAGCGAATATGATGGTCTCTCTGATCGTGACGGTGAAAGGGTAAAGTGTTGGATGCTCATCGGCATACACACACACACACGCACGACTGCTGTCTCTTGCCGCCTTTTATATCTTCACGCTCGAGGTGCAGCGATGGCGCTGCCCACAGGAAGGAGAAGACGGGGAGAATGAGTGCCGAGCGTACGACGAAAGGGCGCAATTAGATAAGCATGGATTGGCGCCTGCAGCACACAGATGTGCCTTCGCGCTCTCCATCCCTGTCGTGGCTGCGTCGGCGCAGCAGCGCTGCAGTGGCGTCTGTGTCTTTCCGTCACCACGACAGTGATGCGAGTCATCGTCGGAGCGTCTCTCTTGATATCTTCACTTTGCTTATCTTTCACCATTTTTCTTTCTTTCAAATGTACCCGATGGTCTGTCGACTTTTGCAGACGATATCGAATGTGCTCGTCGAAGAGCCCTCTCGTCGTCGGAGTGTGCCGCTGTGGCGATGCTGAATTGCCGTTGTTGTCTTCAGGTATGCGACGCTATGAATGCGTCTGCGCAAGTATGTATGCGTGCGTGTGCGTGTGCGTGTGGAGGGGGGAAGGAGGAGGCGGGTGGGCCGGTTCGGCGCAGACTGCCACTCACCGACCCTCCTCCCGGCCCCCCCTCACCTTGGGCTTTCAACGTCGCACGCTCACTATCCCAGCGCGCAGGCACACCAGGGCCGCGGCGCACACGTCTCATCTGCATAGGAAAGTCGGTAGGGAAAAAACGAAGCAATGCAACCACAACAGCAAAAAAATATATCAGGCGTCAAAGGAGAGGAGTGCTGCGCAACAGCACGCGCAACTCGCGCATGGCTCCGACTGATGAGTAGGTGTGTGTGTGTGTGTGTGAACGGAGAGAGAGACGAGCGCGCACAGACAGGCTGCAAGACCTAATGTTGATCGGAATCGTCGTGTTGGGAAGTTTTAGCAGATGGACGGTTGTGCGCATTCGTGCGCACTCCATAGTGATGTCGATGCTTGTCGCCGACTTGACGCATGTCTGTGTACTTCAGCCTTCGTCGCCTTCGACACTCTTTGCTCATGTGACGACAGCGCGCATGAGCGGGTGTGCTTCGGCGCATCTCTGAAGGCGAGCATCTGCGGTGATGCGTCGTTTGTGAACAGTCAGAAGTAAACATTAAGAGCGGCTCGAGCACCATGCAGCCGGACGACCTCGAAGGTGACCGAGCCTGTGCCGCTCTGTGCACTCTACGCGTTCTTGGAGCATCCTCCTGGAACGTGGCTTTGGTGCCGACGACGACATGCCTACACACATACACTCACATATTCGGAGAAGAAGGCTGAGACGTGCGTCTTTAGCTAGGCTGAATGCATTGGCCATAAGCGCAGTGAATCGGGAGTGGAGGCATTCATAGCCGCACATGCAGACGCGTAGAGGCGAAGGCTGGCCGCGTGCCGTGCTGACTCCCCGTTTCCCTTCTCATCCCTCTGGGCCATGAGCTCTACGCTAAAGTCTTCCGTCTCACTCCCCGTCGCTTCGCTTTCCTCGAAAAGTGCCGTGCCCACTGCTACCTGTGAGCTTCCAGCGTTCCGCGTCGTTGTCTCGCTCGCGCATCACTCCCCCCTTCCCTTTCCATCACCACCTTACATCACGGCCGTCGTCCCCGCACTGTCCTCTCCTCTTCTACTGTCTTCTATCAACAGCAGAGCCGAGCAGCCAAGAGCCCCACCGTGCCCACACTACACCTCTCTTCAGCATGCACCCCCTCACCACCCCCTTGCATTCATAGGCGCACGTACGACGCCGTGTCCGCAGGGCTGTTTCTTACCCCCCCCGCTCGCCCCCTTCCCCCGTCCGCTCTCTTCTTCCCCTTTCGCCTGTGTGCTCCATGCGCCGCATCCAATCACTCTTTTCAGAGCGCGTCTCTTTGGTATCGTTATCCTCGTTGGCGCCCCCCTTTCGCATTCGGGCCTGTGTGTATGTGAGGGGAGAGGGTCAGATACGCTCTCCAAAACACACTCGCTGCGGCGCCCCGTACTTTTCTCTTCCTCCCTTGTGTCTGGAGCGACTTCGTCAGGCTTTTAAGCACGCACTGAGACAGAGCCTCACATAGACGCAGAGCTGTTCACACACTTGCTCACTCACACGCACCTGCTCGCATATATATATATATATATTGATATTGATATTGATATTCGCACGTATCGTATGATCGACAGCGTTTCAACTTAGCAAGTATCAGAGCGCCACAACTCTCTCTGGCTCTCTATCTCCCTGTATCCGTTCATCTCCTGTCCCCCCTTCTGCGGCTGACCTCCTCACGCGCCCCAGCGCCTGTGGTGGTACCTCAGGGCTCCGGTGCCCCACCCCCGCCCTCTGTGAGACGACGCCAGGCAGCGCGCCTCCCCCGTCGCTTCCTCATCTCCCCTGCTGATGCCACACCACTTGTCGCGCAGGCAGGGCCGAGTACCAGCGACTTGCAGAAGTGAGAGCGACGCATCGCTACAGAGGCCGGCCGTCAGCCCCCGCGTGGCGTCGACGTGACTGGGGCGCATCTCACGTGACGCGCACTGCCTGCTGGTGTGTGGGGCCTCGACCACGCTGCGAGGGATGAGGCGTGTCGCGACCAGCACGGTGGCAGCGGGTGTGTGCTGAGCTGGAGTGCCGAGGCCGTGCTCCGATGACGGGGTCGGCGCGTCACTGGAACGCGTGTCCACGCCCGCTTTGCAGCGGGCGAGGTGGGGCTGTGGCTGGCTGGTTGGGGGATGTCGGGTTGTGGCCGGCTCATGTTTGTGTAAGTATGTGCCTGTGCTGCGATACGACTGAGAGAGCAGAAGCATTCTGGACTGGTAAAACGTTGCAAAGAAGCCCTACTCCCCGTACCTCCACGCATGCGCTCCGCCCACCACCCTCCTTGTCTCTTTCCCTCTGAGTGGGGGGGTTACCGTGAAGGGCACCGTCTATGCAGGTAGCTCCTGTTCACGACCTCCTTTTTCGCAGGGCTCGACTGCTTCGCTGTTGTCATGTGCGGTGGGTGATGTGTGGCCCCCCTCTCCCCATTCCCCCTTGTGTTGGGCATGCACGCTTGGCTGGGGGAGCTCTGCGCGTGACGTCCTTGCTCACCTATTTTCTTCTCTTCCTCATCGTCTTTAGCCGGCTAAGCAGGCCTATATTAGTTGCGTGTAATGAACTCAAAAGAAGCTGGTACGATGTCGGACGCGAACGGCGCAGCTGAAGCGTCGCCGACAGGGAGGGCGGCTCGCCGCGGACGGCGCCGTGCCCATCAGGTAGTACCTGGTGCACAAGGCGACTCGGACGGCCATAAAACCACAGAAAGCAAGCTCGACAAATATCACCACAGGCACCCCAAGCAGCGAGTGCTCACCACTGCCCTATTCATGTGGGAGCGCGTCGCCGCTTTTAGTGTGCCGACGCAGGTCGCGGAGCTCGAACGCATTAGTCATGATGTAGCGCAGCATCTTAGAGACTCCAACACCGGAACGCGTCTCATGCAGCGCTACTGGAACGCGCAGTGGCACCGCATGGTGTGGAGGGAGGAGGAGCTGCCGGAGGCAAAGAAGTATTTGGCACCGACGATGCTGACGCACAGCGAAGGCAAGCAGACTTGGAAGAAAGTCTTTGTGCAGGAGTATCCCCTTTACCTGAAACGCGTGTTTCGGGGAAAGGGTGTGTGCAACAACGCAGTAAATGAAGCGAAGGTGCTGTTTTCTCGCGAGGTCCTGAACACCGCCATGACGGCGGATGAGCTGAGGCGACTGGAGCTCACAGAGGAAGAGGCGCGCGCGAAAGAGCAGCGGAAGCGCGGTGTCAACGTCGAGTTCGAGGGAACGCCAGAGACTTCGGCCAGCCCATCCTCGGTGGGTAGCCCTCACGGCGCGCACGCGTCGAAGGCGGAGCGCGAGGGACGTGAGAAGGGCCGCCCACGGGCGGTGAAGAAGCTGTCGCATGAGTCCTACACCCGCAGTGACTACAAGGAGGACTCCAAAACGGGGGATCGAAAGGGTAAACACCAGAAGGGTGGCACCCGGCGCTGGTCGAAGTTCGACGACTTTGGCGACTACGACTACTGAATCGCATTGGCGCGGTGTGTGTGCGCATTGGACTCCACCCGTGTGCGTGTCCGTGGGCTGATGCGCCGTGGCGATGGAAAGGCAAGAGGGAGGAGAGGAGTGAGGAGACAGAGGAGCGGCAGTGCGCAGTGCTGCTACTCCGCAGTCTCGCTCGCCATCCATCTCTTCCCCCTTCCTCGGCCCCTTCACTGGCCGACTGACTGCCCCCCTCCTCCCCTCCCCTCTATGGGACTCAAGTCGAGGACGCGCATACACTGAGTGGCATGAGCACATGATGACACTAAAGACATTTCAATTAAACGAATTCGCCGAAGAACACTGACAGGAGCACACACACACACACGAGGTATTACACCCGCCCTCGCAAGCCTACTTGCTCGTCTCTTCGCTCCACATTCCTCTGTGTGCATGTGCGTATGTGGGAGCTTGCTGTTAGGACGGGCATCGCAGTACGAACGTGTGTGCACAGATAGCGACAGCATCTCAGGAACGGCGACTACGAAACGCAGCAGTCGACTGCACCGCTTCTGGTGAGTGAAGTAAAATGGCGCACATGCCGAAGGAGCCCCAGCAGAAAAGCGCAGAAGCCGCCGTGAAGGGATATCGCGCATCGCATCCTACGCCCAAGACGGCCGTCAAGCGTGTCACCTCGTCATCCCCGCCTCTTTGTTTTCATTAGCGATTCATGAAACGTGCTGAAGGCGGCGTGCGATGAGGGCGTAATGGCCATGCTACTTCACCAACATCCTGCTAGGCCTCCTCGATGCTGCCCCCCCGCCCTGGTTGCTCTCTTGACCGCTGACCGTACGCCACGCGGGTGTCTCCGGCGCCACTTTCCGCTCTCACTTTTCTTATTTCTCCTTTCTTCTTCCACTGACGCGGACGCGGAGCTGCTCTCGCTTGCACAGTCGCAGCGGCTTGTATACTGGATGCATCGTGGACTGGTGCCAGCAGGCGCACCAACGAACAACGGCGACTACCGTGACATGGTAGGCGCAAGGACCCTACCATCACCACCACCCGCTCACCCACCAGCAGCCACCAGGTCGGATGTCTTGCCTCCCGTCTCAGCACACCTTGGATGAAGTAGAACTGCTCTTACAAGAGCTGCAACTACGCATGACGCGCGCCGTCGAGGTCAGCCCTCATCTGAACGCGTCTCTGCAGGAGCCCCATGTTCTCTACACGGCATTGGCAGAATTTTTCGAGGCACAACACACTCAGGCACAGCGGGCAAAAGATGTCGCGCTTGACGCAGTAGATGTGCAGCGCGTATGGGCCTTCTGCTTAGCGGAACTAGCGTCTTCGGGTGCGGCGCATAGCACGAGTACACCCGCGACTGACGCCCCCTCGCGCGGTGAGCTGTCACACGTCGAACCTACCGCTCAGACGCTCCACGAATTTGTCCACAGCTCACTGTCCCTGCCGCTTGAAGCGTTGCAGCGTCATGCGCCAGCTGTACATGGTAAGTCACTTATGCGTACGTCGTCTGACGCCTTCGCATCTTCATCCTCGTGCACCCCAAGCAGCAGAGCGAGCCCTATCTCGGTCTTTTCCATTGTGCGGCCAGTCTTTGCCAAGCTAACGGATTTGGCGTACGTCGCCGATCAGCGGCTGCAGCGCCCGTCGTCATCGGCCACCATCTCGGTCCTGTCGCTCGCCGCCCTGGCTGCGTCTCTCGTTCCGACGCTGGATCGAGTACAGGTAGTGCGGCTGACAGCGCAGATCGCTGACGAACTCGTTAGCAGCCGCATCACTTCCAGTGACGGGTCAGCCCTACCACCGTGCTCAAGGCCCGCTGCGGCGGCCCTCTTGGCTGGCGTCTGGTACGTTTGGGGCGTGTTGGACTCTGCGCACTCAACAGCGCTTCATTCCCTGGGGGAGCGTCTCTTTCAGAGGTTCGCACTTTCCACGCGTGGCTCGATGGCTTCTGACATGCCCATGTCGTCCTTTACAGCGTGGTTGCAGCCAGCGTTTCGGGAAAACAAGGGCGCTCTGCATCAGGAACTGTACGCAGAGGCTCCGAGGGGTGAGCCACTAGCGAAAGCAGGTGCCGGAGGTGTTGATGCCGCTCCTGTCGCCTCCGCTGATAAGTGCGGCACGGCGGGAATCCCGGAGGGCGCCGACTCTCATCCGGAATTTTGGGCGTGGCTTTCGAGCTAAATCGGCACACGTGTATCAGTGCATGTGCGCTCCACTAGCACGACTTGCGGATGCGCGAGGTCGCCACTGTGCCCACCTTTGCATACACATGTATATCGATATCGCTGCCGCAGCAATTCTAGGTGGGATACCGCGGCCACGGAGCAGGATGAGGTGGGCAGATGGGCATGCAAGACCGCTGCCCCAGGATGCTTTCGCGGAGCTGCACCGCGGAAACGGCGGCGTCGTGTTCCCTATTCCATCGCTCTATTTCACCTTCTCGAGAGGGCACATTTCTGCGTCTACTCGCCAATTCAGTCAGCGGTACGTTGTCGGCTCTTTTCGGTGACAGATGCGGAAGTGAAGCGCAAGAGAACCACCGCAGCTCCAAGTCTAAAGCACACAGAGAGCGCTCGCATCTTTCTTTTTTCCGGCTACAAACGGGTCGCTGGCCCGTGTCTACACTCCATGTTGGCTGTGTGCCTCCCTTCCCGCTATTCCCACACGCTATCGCAAGGCCTGCTGCACGCTTTTTCTCGCCGCTACCACGAAAAAAAGGCGAGGCAGCAGCACGCAAGCGGTGAAATGGCAATTCGACGTCCTCCTCCTCTCGCTCGTCACCGTACACACCCGGCCCCTTCGCCTCCCCCTGCACTCTCGCCTCCTTTCAACCTCCGATACCCCTCTTTGTCTTCTCTCTCTAGGCAGCCGCGCTGCTGTGCCGCTTGCCTTCCATTGGAGCTGTACCTTCGCCCAGCTCTTCCCCATACGGCTTCTCCCTCTCTTTCCTCTTTTTTTTACACACACAGAGACACACCAACGCCATCGTACTCAGCCGCTGCTGCATCACAGAGTATTTGCGCGCGACTAAGGCTCTTCAGTCTCTCCCCTACCCGCTCACAAGGCTGCTCGCCCTGCGATGCTAGTGGCAATGCACGCCATGGAGGCGCGCGCTCCTGTTCGAAGCCGACGCGATGAGCGCATCTTGCAAAATCTGTCGCTGCGGCGCCGCTGCATGTTTCTCATGGACCATGAGCTGTGGCGTGTGTGCATCCTTGGTGTCGGCGACGATGCCGAAGCGAGCAGTGCCAACGCAACGCAGCTGCGCTCATCCACTCTGGCGCTCCTCAAGAGGCACTCCACGCAACTCGAAAAAATGGCAGGGACAGGGGTGGAAGGCGTGCAAGCGGCCCTGGCTGGGATGACCTCCGCCCTTCTCTCTGCCCCACCTCGGGTGTCCAGTGATTCAAAGGCGGCATCAGCACCGACTTCCGCCGGAGCGGCGCCGTTATCTTCGGCAACTTGCAGCATTACTGGTGACGATCTTACCTGGGGTCAATGGGAGGCGGCGCTGGAGACACTCCTCGCCTTCCTCGAGGAGCCGCACGATACAAGCTCTGCTTCAAGTCCCACAAGTTGCTGGGACAGCATGAAGAGAGACAGCGACGCAGGCGGCGGCGCTGCAGTGACAAACCGAGAGACAGATTTAGAGCGGGCCGTCCGCACTCTGCTGTGTGAGCTCGTCCTTCACCTCTACGAGCGTGGGCGAGCGTTTTACGCAGCAAAGACAGAAGAAATGAGAGCGGTTGCGGTGCACACCAAGCGATCTCGTGATGCGTCGGCTGACAGTCGCACGACGGGTCGTTGCAAGATGCGTGTGACGTGGAGCGTGGCAGCCCCCATCGCTTCACTCCTGTGCAAACTATACAAGACTTGAAGGTGCGCTTCTGCTCGCGCCTCCGTGGCTGCCTGCGGGAGCGGGCGGGGACTGCTTCCCAAAGTGCGCACGCACGTCCACGAGAGAATGCGGGGCGTGAAGAAAAGAACAGTTTCGATACCGTTTTTTCTTACAGCGCCCTTCTCCGTCTTCTTTACGAGGCACCGCCGCGCCCGCCCCCTCCCCTCCCCTCTCCCCCCCTGTGCGGCTACTCGCGCATACCACCCGTGGCAGCGCGGCCCTCTCCTGACCTGCGGCTCATCAACATTGGCAAACGAAAGCCGATGGGGGGCAGAGTGGAGGGGAGGGGGCGAATTCTTCAATGCCGTCGGCATAGCGCCCCGAAGAAGTTGCAGCATGCATACCAACAGCGTGAGTGGTGAGGTGGGGGCCAAAGAGGGCAAGTCGTCTCCGTCTCCGTCGTCACCGTCACGGGAGAGCTTCGAAACAGTGTGAGCACGAGACGCGGGCCACGGGAGATTCTTTCAGTGCTGACAATGGCGCTGCCGCCGATGAATGCTGTGTGAGGCTCCAAGCTTGCAGTTGTAGCATTTCTTTCGGTGCCGATGCCGAGCCTGTCGCTGGCTGCGTCTGTGCGCGTGCATTCATGGGTGTTCTCGCTGCCGTATCTGCATGCCTTACTCCACCTGCACGTGGGCATGTGCCTCCCCTCTCCTCGTCATGAGGCCTTCACCAGGTCAGACGCCTCTGCTCAGTTGTGATAGGGAGAGCAGGTGGAAAAGGCGCGCCGTAGTCGCCTGCAGCGCATGTCTGCCTCGATGCGTCTCTCCATGTTATGCGTCTTCCTTGGGGCGTGCCGACGTCTCAGGTCCCCCTCTCTCAGCCTTCCCCTCGATACCACCACCAGCGCGCATCAAAGAACAGGTCGATGGTTAGAGGAACGAGTTGCTGGTGCGTGCGTGAACTTTCGCGTACACATCCGCATGTGTACATGCAGATGTGCTTGGCTGAGGGAGAGCCAGCTTGTTTGCGTTACAGATGTGTACCGCAGCTGCAACGTGGGGGGAGGGAAGTAAAAGGCAGCAAGCCGCTACGACTGCAGCCGAATGCATGACAGCAAAAGGCGCGCAGGCGCATCGCCTCCCGCAGTGGCGTTTCTTATCTAGGAAAAGGCAGCCAGCATTCGACGTGCACACGCATACCCAGGCACCCTTTTTTCCTTCTATGGTTATGCCAGTAGCGCGGCGCACTCCTCGCAGTGGACACTGGGAAAACACGCCCGCCTGAGCTGGTGTGAGAGGAGGCCCTGCCCACTAGGTTGAAGCGGGAGCAGTGGGCCGACAGGCGGCGCCATCCGCCTCATCCCGTTACGTGCTGGCGTGCATGATTTGTGACCAGCAGGCTTGCAAGCTTCCCGTCAGGCGCGTGTCAACACTGTAGGCGGTGTATTCACGGTCGGTGCAGGGGAAGGGCTCGCCGCAGATTCAGTTGTTGTTGGGGGGAGGGGGGCAGAGAGCGATTCGGCTCTCAGCCGGCTCATTTTCATACGCTTACCAACGCCGGAGCACGTGCGCACACCGCCGGTGCGTGCAGGCCACCCCCGGGGCCACATCACGTTGAGAAGCTTGCGGTGCAGTGCGCATTCCGCGGTGCGACTCTATCCTTAAGGGGCCCCGTCTGTGGGGCTGACGCCCCACAGACAGAAGCCGACCAGCGAGCAAAGGTGACTTCACCTGCCGCAAAGCCCGTCGCACAGTATTTCCGCCTCGATCTTCCTTCCCCCTCCCTTCTCCGTACCGTTCGCCAGGAGGCGGGGAGCGGCGGTCAACGTGAGGGGCCCGCTACCACGCGGTGCACACAATGCCAAAGGGGAAATGTGCTGCCAGACAACTGATGCTCGTCTCTTCTGCAGCGCACCAGTCCAGCGGGACAATTTGAGCGTAAGAGGGAGGGAGAGGGGGGACTTGCAGCGAGCAAATTCTGTGCGGCCGTAGCGAAACTGCGCTGCGAGTGCCTCGTATAGAGGTTCACCTCTGTTAGACCGGCGCCGACAGTGTTCAGTCTCGAAGTACGCGTGCGAAAGTCGTTGAGGCGGGAAGGGTGCCACTCGCCCCCGTTCGCGTACCTCCAGTGCTCTCCACCAGTGTGATGATGTGGGTCCCTGTATTGTTCCAAGTTTCACCTCCTGCTTGTACCCTGAGAGGGACTGCCGATTACAGGGGCGCTGTGCATCTATACGGTGGGGAAAGAGGACATCGTTACTCTCTGAAGGGCGCATCGGCAACGCTGCGTACAGCAGTGATCCCGCTTCCTCACCGCTTCAACTGGCTATCCAGCGAAATGGGGCGCGGACGCCACAGACACGGTAACACAGGCACAACAAAAAAAAGGCATCACTCTGAAGGGATCGCGCACGCACGAGAGGGCGGCAATGACAATCACTCAGCCGTCGTTGCACGTGCCGTTTGTTCTTGTGTGTGCGTGTGTCTGCTCGCCGGGGTGAGCCAGCTCCGATTCGAAGGACAGTCGTAACGGTGCGAAATGTGTACGGATGCGTAGCCGCCACAGTCGCGCATCCGTGGAGGGCTATGGGAGGGGCGAAGAGGAAAAGAAAGCGAACCGGGGATGCCATCCAGCCCCTCTGACCCGGCTTTTTTTCTTGGCTAATCGGCCTCGCAATGTTTTGTCTCCGTCGCCACATGAGGTACATTTATCGCACACGCACACGAGCACCTGCACCCCCTCTCCCTCTCTCCCTCCACACTCACTTCTTTCGATTTGCCGTTCCCCATAACCGGTAGCCCGCCCTTCAGTCTGCCTTTCGTGTCGGGTGATTGTCTCGGCCATGCGCAGCCGCACGGGCAGCAGCGGTTGCGATGGCAGCACCGTTGAGGATGTCTTTATCGGCTGCATCTCCTCGACACTCGTGCGTGTCGTTTCTCGGCAGTTGATCATGCGAGCGGCCAAGTTGTGGCTCACGCAGCACACAGTCCTCAAATCTATGAAGGCGGAGGCGTTCTTCGCGCAGCCAGACACATTCGGCTGGTCCGCCGCGTCAGAATTTCTGCACTATTGGGCCGCCTCTGTGGTGCAAAAGTTCATTAAATTTGCTGCGAGTGAGTACGCTTACTTCCACCTGCCCACGAACGCGGGCACTGAGTGGCTGACAAGCATGACCGCCGCGCTTGTCAACCTCGAGCATCTGCAGAGCTGCTTTCAGCAACAGTTGCAGGAGCTCACCTCGATAGACTCGACGCTGCCATGGCAGTGGGGCGAAAAGGGGGCCGTCCTGGAGATCTTCACGAGCCTCTTGTTCGTGCTTATCTACTACAATCGACCAGCGATTGCCGTCCGCGCTATGGAGCCGGTGTTCGTCGCCATTCTGGAGCAGCAGGAGGACAACTTCACGGTGTTGCCGAAGTTGCTCTCGTATTTTCTTCCGCACATGTCGTTTCAGGGTATCGCCTTTGAAGACCGTGTCGCGATGGTGGCGGATCAGCTCATCCTGCGAGGCTTCCGCTTCTCTGTGGCGTTCACCTGCGCCGACACGGCGGCGGCTGCCACCGATGGGACGCGGAGCGCGCCTGTCGCAGAAGTCGGGCTGCGTAGCACCGAGCTTGCCACAATGAGTGTCCAAGGGATTGTGCAGCATGTGCGCCATGCCTCGTCCGCCTCCGGCAACAGAGCACTGCGCATTCGCAGTGTCATCGAGCGCATTGACGGCGAAACGAGCGACATAGACGGCCTGACGTTCAGCAAGTACCTCAGTGTCGTCATTCGGGAGTGCCGCAGCTACTATGACCGATGCAGGCAAGCGTGTAGGAGGCAAGTGAAGAGCAGTGAGAGGCTGCTGGTGTTCCAGCCGTCGGATGTGCAGGGAGTGATGCGGCGGCTGCAGAAGATGCTGCGCTTCGGCTCACCTTACTACGAATACTTTGTGCAAATGGGTGTGTGGTCAGACATTTTGCGCAGTGACGGGTGGGTGCCAGTGCACTTCATTGAGCAAGCGCTGGCAGTCGACACGAACTCCGCCGTGGCGAAACTACCATCGAAGGAGAAGCTGGAGATTGTGGAAACGCTGCTGCGCCAGCACAACAACTTCCAGCGGTTTCAAATTGGCTACTGTCCTCTGCGCCACAGTCCGTTCCATGGGCAGCGATGCGCCCGCAGCATGTACGCGCACGAAATTCGAAGCCCACCGCTTTACCGCCAAATCATTTGCCAGTCGGAGTGCCTCGTGCGACCCGGCAACGCCGCGGATGTGGGCAGTCTCCCTCTCTTTGGCTGGGTGGCTCTTTCGGAGCGCCCCCACAGGGCGCTCAGCACACACCCGAGTCTCTTCCCGCTATTTGACAACATTCCATTCTTCGTCGTAATGCCACCAGAGGCCATCGGCTCATTCCGCGAATACGAAGAGCGCACCCCAAAGCTGCGGAGATACGACCAGAAGCTGCGCAAGTCCTCGCTATGGTTTGCCGAGGTGTACTTGCGCGCCATTGCGCGAGACGGGCAGGCGATGACGGGCGAGGCGGACGATGGGAAGGCTTCCTCCCACGCGATCAGTGCCGCCCCGCGTGCTGCGGGAAGGGGGCACGGCTGCCACAGCATCGCAACAGCGGCGATGTACACGGAGGTTTACACACGGGTCCAGGATGAGTCGGATTCGGCGGCACAGCGGTGGTATGTGTTCCCGCAGTATTACGCGAAGAAGGTGCCGAAGGTGCCGGCAAGACAGGCCGGAGGCGATTGTGAAAGAACACTGAAAAAAACATCTGCTGCAAGCGACTCGTTTGATCCATTAGCGGAGGCCCAGGGCGACGACTTCATCGTCTGTCGCCACTGCTGTGGTCGAGCGCCGTGCCTCCTCGGCCTGCCCAAGCTCTTCTTCACAGGCCGAGTGGCGCAGCTGCGGGAGCTGCATCCCACGGAAGTCAGTCGTCACGATGCTCGATGCGAGGGAGAGAGCACTGTGGCAGATGGCGCAGCACCGTGTGCAGGTAGCTGCACTTTCGAAGCGGACGAGGGGGCCGCGGGCGGCCTTGTGCGCGAGGATGCGGCCCCGGACAGCAGCGAAGCAGGAGGCGAAGGGGCTGAAGGCAGCACGGATAGCGATAGACCCAAAGGCCTCCAGGGCCGCCGCGGGACACCGCATGAGTTTTGCGTCGCTGTGGGGGATAGTGCTGGCAGAAAGGGTGTGAGGGGCGAGCAGGTCAACCACCCGGCTGCGCTGTGCGAGTATGCCATCGCACCGTACTGCGCCCCCTCCTCCCTGCTGCCAAGTGTGGTTGTGCGGGTCCGTCGTACAGGTCCTGCTGCCGCCAGCGTCACCTCCGCCATCTGCCTATCGGCCACGGAAGAAGCCTCGGAGTACTACCGGAGGTCCTTCCCGCCGCCGCGGGTGCAGCTCCTCTTTGCCGACTACGTTGCGGAGGCCATGGCGGAGGTCATTATGCGCACCGACGACAACAGCGAAGATGCGCAGTGCGGCAAGCTGGCCGCTGCGAGGAACGGTAATGGCGCGGTACACGGGCAACAGAGCGAGAGATGGGGTGGGGCCTTACCCGCCTCGTTGCTGCCTCCCTCTCTTTCCGCGGCGGCGCTCAGCGACGGTGATGTCGCCCGAAGCACCTTTGACGTCGCCCCTCTGCTTAGAACGTTGAAAGCTTTCACCGCCAGCAAAGAGCTTTCGTGCGTGCTGAATGTGCGGGTTCGTACGCCGGCAGGCGTGTCGTTGTCCGGGTGCCGGCAGGGGGTCGCTGAATTGAAGACGTTTGCTCGTGAGATGGGGCTCCAGTACTCGCTGATCGCAAGGCAACCGTCGCAGGAGTCGGCCGCCTGTGAGCGTGACGGGAGCACCGTGGGCAAAGGCAGCGGCGGCCTCTCCCCGCCGTCGCGGCTGCGCTTAAGCGACAAGAGCACAGAGGTGCTGGACGTGGAGCAGTACGAGTTCCGGAAGCGTGTCAGCTGGAGCGCCCGCGATCTGAAGCGCATCCTCAGTGAGTTGCAGCTGCAGCCCACCGACATTCCGCTTACCACCCTCACCGACGCCCTCACGCGCGAATGCGAGGACAGAGGCGCTAATTACGAACTGCTGGAGTTTATCGGGGACGCGGTCATGGACTTTTTAGTCATCGCGGATGCCTGCCTGCTGTCTAACGCGGCGCGACAGCGCGGCGTACCCTCCGACACATCATGTTGCTCGCAGATACCCTTGTCTCCGCGGACGTTAGTCCCACAGGAGAAGTGGAAGCCGGCAGAGTGGTGCGTACCGCTACCGCGGCATTGCTGGCTTGACGAGCGTGTGGCTCTTCAATCGGTCATGGAGAACTCTGTCACCGCGACGGTGTGCCGGAACCTCGTCATTGCGGAGCTGCTGCCTCCAACCGCCTCTCGGCACTTCGACGATGAGCACTACCCACACTTGAGATTGAAGGTGCGCGCAGACATTTTTGAGGCCATCCTTGGCGCCGCCTACCGCAGCCGCCTCGGCCTCGATCGCATTCGGCACGTGCTGCGGCGCCTCTTTTCGTTTCTCCCAGCCGCCGTGAGGACGGCACGGGCGGCCGGCACGGAAAGGGCCGCCGCTCTCTTTGATGCACTGCTGCGGTGCCCCTACATCGTCGAAGGGGACGGGCTGAGGGTGGAGCAACTCTTTAGCTATCGGACCACGCAGCTCTTTGAGGCGGCGCCGCAGCTGCTGGAGGCGGCGGTCGGTAGTGGCGTAGTCAGCGCCAACACGCACCTCGCCTCCTCATTCCTGCCTCGCATTCAGGGAAAGGAGTTTGCGTCGGTGTTCACGACCGGGTCGCCCGGGTACTCGTACCGGCGACTGCACTACTTCGACTGGGTGCGTCTGCATAACCGCATTCTGCACCTTTTTAGTGAGCACCGCATCGGCTACGTCAACGAAATTATAACAAGCACGACCCACCTCGTGCTTGACCTAGACAAGGTGAACCCGCGCTCCTGGGGCCTGCTAAGCATCATCTGGGATTGGTATCAGCAGAACTACCGCTGCCCCGCCGCCGGCTTCGCGCTCGATAGCAGCGGCGTGTCCGTGGTGACGGGGAAGTGGAAGGACTCCTGCCATGTGCACTTTCCGCAAGTAACGGTGAGCGTCGAAACGTGGGCCTCTCTGGTGGAACACATACGCGCCGCGGTGGTGATTCACTTGACGGAGAAGGAGACACGGCTGCGCGACTCGCTCATGTCTCACGCGGCGGACTACCGCGTCTGGCTGCACCGCAAAGCGCTCGCGCAGGCCGTATACACCGCAGGAGGTCAGCCACAGCCGCACATGTGGGATTACTGTGACGCGGCATCGCTGCTGGAGCTGAGCCGCACCTCTCGTGCGGTGCGGCTGTCCGTCCTCGAGCATGTCTTGTACGCGACACAGACATTGCCCGGGCTGGCGTCCTTTGCCGAGGTGTCGAACGACGCGGATGTCTTTTTTGGAGACTGGAGGGACAACGAGGATATGGTTGTCCTCGAGCGCCGCGGCGGCGCGCCGCCGCGCCATCGCCTCATTGTTCCACTGCAGTGGGCGAACCACTACTTCGTGCTGGCCAGGAACAATAGCAGCAACATTGCCCCGCCTGTGTTCGAGTCGAAGGAGTTTTGGGAGAGTGCCATTGACCAAGGCCTCATCAAGAGCAAGAAGCTGCGGCTCTACCTTAACGACAAGTGCGACACGAAGTACGGCAGCGAGCATCGGCCGCTCGTTCTCGACACGCTACTCGTCGTCTCATCCCACAAGGAACACCTTGAGCAGCAGCGTGGGGCGCCGTGCGGGTCTGGCAGCTCTTCTCCGTGCACCAACAGGGAGGGAGAGGAAGGAGGACGAGGAGAGGTGGCCCTACAGGAGGCCCGCAAGCGACCGATGGGCGCAGTGGCGGAGTGGCTCAGTCGATGGCCTAACGAAAGAGTCGTGCACTACCACTCACAGCGCCACAATCAGCCGTCGGTGCATACCATCGACGCCTTTTGTGCACGACGATGGCGCCTCGCTCACGCCCGCAGAGAGATGCAGCGTCGCATTTGTTGCACTCGAGCTGGGCGTGCAACCAAAAATGACGCAGCGCCACGGCGTGCGCCTCTCCGACCACCATCGCCGTCACGGTGGATCACGCCCGTTTCGTGGGACTACGACGGCCCGTTCGACGACCCGTCCGAAGGGTGGGTAGTGGAGTGCGCGCATAGCTCCATCCTGACCCTCTCCTCACTGCGCACGTGCGAGTATCGTGGCACAGACCAGAAAGTGTACTCCTCGTGGGTGGACTGCGCGCCAGCATCGATGACAGAATGTGAAGCGCAGAGGCCGACCAGCGCACCGCTCTTTTCCCAGGAGGGCACTAGTGACGTGCTGGCATCATTCGAGGACGTTTACGAGCATCGCGTGGACCTTCCAGGTCGATTAAAGTGCACATCATGGACAACGTGGCTGAACGCATGCGTGCTGCGTGCTCCGCACGCATCCTTCAAACAAGATTTCAAGATAAATGCATGGTCGCCGGCGTGGTGGGCCTTCGACCCGCTGCAACGCACGACGACACTGTACGTGGCGACGGAGCCGGTCCTCCGCCTCACAGGTACCGACTCGTTGGCTGCCGCGCTGGCCCCGCCGTCCACCGTTGGCGGTGGTGGTGGTGGGATGGAACGCTTTGCTCAGCTCTTCATACCTCACCTCTCGTACGCTAACGTAACGCCCCTCAAGCTCAGCACAGTCCCCTTCGGCCCCTATCTCTTCCCTCTCTTCCCAGACACGTCACGGAAGAGGATGGAGGTATCGGGGCCGACCTCGGCGGCCGCGGCGGTCCCGTCGCCCGCGCTGTCGAGAGAAGTCACGCTCGTCTCCTGTGCCGCGCCTGTGGAGGACTTGACTTGTGCGGCTTCGTCATCTTCAGCGAAGGCAGTAGACTCTGCCACGTGCTCCGGCTGTGTTCTTGCACCCGTACCCGCGATCGTGGCCTTACCTGGTGACTTTCCGACGTCCGCCCCAGCTCTAGCACCGGCTTTGCCGGCGGCATCTCCCGCGATAGCGTGGGTGAGGCGCGCCATTCACTACGTCTTCTCGTCGACTGCCGCCCGCTCAGAAATCGGCTGCCTCCCTCTCGTTCTCTGTGAGTCGAATGACGGGTGTCACCGGGTGAGGGCAGAACTGTGTGCCGGTGGCGCTTCCTGCCCACTTCGCTCGCTGCCGTTTGTTCTCTCGCTGCAGGACATGGAAAGGGTTTATCTCTTTGTGAAAACTGCATACACCAAAGGTGGAGGACGAAGAATGTTGCGCCACATGTTCGTGGTCGCTGACAGTGACGTTGAAGGCCCAGCCGTGCCCCATGCGTCAGTGCCGCTCACGAAGCGCCTTCAAGCTCTGTGGGATCTGCTACAGCCCTACTTGGGAACCTGCACGAAAGAGCGCCCGCTAATTTACGTGAGCAGTGACGCTGTATGCGAGCAGCTACGCCGCTCACTGAATCCCTCAGGCCTCGTTTTGTAGGCCTGGATCACCTTGCTCTCCCTCCTCTCTATCCCCCGCCTCGCCCCCGCGAAGACCGGCTCGCTCTTCACCTCTTCACCACAGACAGTGCGGCGCCGTCGCGCATGCACGTCGTGCCCATTAACGCAGGGAGAGCGAGAGAGAGAGGCACAGACACATCTTCAGAGGGTAACGGAAAAAGAGAGCGGCGTAAGAGATGCAACGACCTCTGCGAAGCACAGATTGGCAGTCCGGAGATCGTCTATCCCCTCCGACAGTACGTCGAGGCACCCGTGCACCTGTCCTTGTGACCGTTTGCGCGGCGGCGTAACAGCGTCTCGGGGCCGAGGACAAGGAAAAACGGTAAGCGGGTGAGAAGTCGATGCCCCGCAAGCGGGCAAGACGGATCCGTGACGCGGCGCCGGCAAGCTGCATACTTTGACAATCGCCGCGACCCCCCTCCTCTTAGCCTCGTTACGCCTGTCCGCCGCCTGCGGTATCTAATGCACACTCTAAGTCACAGACAAATGCACAGGAAAGAAACGCGCACCCATTCCCTCCCCACTCCTCCTCCTCCTCCGCAACAACCCACACTGATGCATCTCAATGCGAAGAAGATAGCATGCGACTCGTCTCTCCTGCTGACCTTGTCCGTCACTCGATTGCTCACCGGCACAGTGCCCAGCAACAAACTATCCCCTTCCCTTCCGCCATTTCCCTCTTTTTCAGCTCCCTCCCGCACATTCTCATCTACTTCGGAATCGACTCACGCAGCGATCCACTCACAGCCGAGCCACCTCGCATCCTCACACGCTCACTCCTTCCCTTTGGCCTCTCTGGACCTCTTCCCTCTGACAGACGCACACACGCACACTTCCTACGCTGCCATCGTCATGCCGTCAACAGCGCACGGGTGGGCCGTCCCCTCTGTCAAGGCGAATTTGGAGCCCTTTGTGTTCGAGCGCCGGGACGTCGGCCCCGTCGATGTCGCAATCACGATTGCGTTCTGCGGTGTGTGCCACAGCGACATTCACCAGGCCCGCAATGAGTGGGGCGGCTCTACTTTCCCAATGGTGCCCGGTCATGAGATTGTTGGTCACGTGAGTCATGTGGGCTCGGCTGTGACCAAGTACAAGGCAGGCGACAGGGTGGGTGTCGGCTGTATGGTGGACTCGTGCATGAAGTGCCGCCAGTGCACCCGCGGCTTAGAGCAGTATTGCGCGAATGGCGCGTCTTTCACGTACAACAGCACAGAGCAAGACAGAAAGACGCCGACATACGGCGGTTACTCAGACTATATTGTGGTGTGCGAGCATTTTGTGGTAAGAATCCCGGGAAACCTTGACCTGTGTGCCGCTGCGCCGCTTCTCTGCGCTGGTGTCACAACGTACTCGCCGCTGCGGTACTGGAACGTGAAGGAAGGGACTCGCGTGGGTGTCGTTGGAATGGGCGGCCTGGGCCATATGGCCGTGAAGCTGGCGATCGCGATGGGCGCGAAGGTGACAGTGTTTACGCGCTCGCCAGAGAAAATGGAGGGGGCGAAAGCCCTCGGTGCGCACCATGTTGTGAACACGACCAACGAGCAGGAGATGAAGTCGTTTCACTGCTCTCTGGACCTAATTGTGGACACGGTGGGCGACAGCCACGACCTGTGCCCGTACATGGAGATGCTGGACGTCGATGGCAAGATCGCGCTGGTGGGCATGCCGGAGCACGAGCATCCACCTCTGAACCCCCGTCGCATGATCGCCTACCGTCAGTGCGTTGGTGGCTCGAACATTGCCGGTATCCCAGAGACGCAAGAGCTGCTTGACTTCTGTGGTGCTCACAACATTGTCGCGACGGTGGAAACGATTAGCATCGACTGCATCAACAAGGCGTACGAGCGCATGCTGAAGAGCGACGTGAAGTACCGCTTCGTGATTGACATGTCGACGCTGACGAAGTGAACGTCTCTCTCACTCCGGCATTGCTGATGGCAAGGATACGAAGCAACCCATGCAGTCAAGACGAGGTTGGAAGCACCCTGTCTCCTCTCTGGGGCCTCCGCCAGGCAGCTCCGGACAGCACGGCCCCTCCACGGCGTCCCGTTACGACCGAGAGGCCCGCCCTCCTACCACACGACGCCACGTTGGTGTTCATGGGCTCGCTGGGTCGCACGCCGCAGATCCTGCCTCTGCTGCCGCGAAAGGGGATGACCAGAGACTCGATTGACAGTGCTTTGTTCTCCCTCCCTGTGCGCGTGGCAGCCCGTATTGCGCGAAGGGAGGGCGCGAATGGCCGCACACGCACGACACACACACACACACGCACTCCCTTTCTGAATGCCTCGCCTGGGGTATCTTGCGGGACGGCGTGTGTGTGTGTGTGTGCGGGAGCCACGGGTGCGTTGCCCGTCGCGGAGGCAGTGAGAGCAGTAGGCTGGGAAGAGAAGAGGGAGACCTGGAAGACGTGAAGACGGCGAGGCTACGGCTGAAACTCTCAGCTTTGGCCAACGCTCTCACGCCGGCTGGGGAGGAGAGGGGGTACGGCGCACTTTTGACAACAAGCGCAGGAGAGCGAAAGGGGCAGCGCTTCGTCAAAGGCATCGAAGGCACAGCGAAAGAACGAGAAAGCGCATCTCCCCCTCTCCTCTCCTCAAAGGGGGGGGTTCCCTTCCGCTGCCGTGCTCCCTCCCCCCTCCCTCTCCTCTATCAGTGCATTAGGTAATGCCGCTTGTTAGCCGCTTCTTTGCTTTCCTTCTTTACCGTGCTTGAATCCGACTCGAACGAACCGAAGGAGAGAGGGGATGTGTGTCACGGGAAGGTGTGTGTGTGTGTATTGAAGTGGCTGGATTCGCGGCTGCGAAACGCGATCGTACGAGAGAAAGGAGAAGACAAGCGAAGTGCACAGAACAAAGGCGGTGGAGAAGTTGAGGAGACGGCGAAGGAGAGGGCGCTTCATCATGGTGGGCGAAAATGGTGTACAACAAAAAGGCCCCAAGCGGTGCATGTGTGCATACTTCGCGCTACCTCCACGCCGATGACGTGCAGGGTCTGTATGGGGCGTGGTGAGGATTCAGGACGGTGGCCCATTGGCATAGTGCCACGTTGCTCGTTATTATTATTATTTTTTGGTTATTAATTAGTATGTCTCGGCCCCCCTTCCTCCCACCCAAACTCTTTTCTACTGCGCTCTCTCCCTCCCTCTCTCTCGCATTCGCTCCCATGCCTCCCTCACTCACGCGCGTCCACCCCTCTGTCAAGCTCTGCCCTTTGGCACTCGCGTTGCCCCTCTCTTTTTTTTCTATGCTGCCGCCTTCATCCCCTCTCTCTCCCTCCTGCCCCCTTCGCTCCGGCATTACTTCTGTATCTTTCATGAGCTTTTCCCCTTTGTTAAAGCTGCCTTGCTCCGAGTGATTGCTATGCTTCGCTGTTGCGTGGGAGCACACACACACTTATACGCGGACGCACAAACTTCCTTTCCTCTTGTACGTGCGTGTGTGTGTGTGTGTATTTTTTTGTCCTTATCTCTGAAGCTTTCGTTTGCCTCATCGCCTCCGCACTCCGAGACGAGTGTACCATGCGTGACTTTCTGTATATATATATATTGTGTGTGTGTGTCGCTCCCTCCATCGCATACACACACACACTTCTTCCTCCCGTGTTTCGTCGACTGCCTTTGACGGCAGTTTAAGAACCGATACGGCACCTCAGAAGCACTGATCTTTACCTTCATATTATTCGTGGTCCACGTGCACCTGCTCCGCGCTCCACATGCCACACTCTCCCTCTCCGTTTTTTTTCCTTTTACGATCTCTCCCCTTCACTATACTCTTTCCTCCCGTGCGCGAATTGCCCACCCCCTCTGCATTCGACCTTTGCGGGTGCGCCGCGGCGGGGTGAGGGTGAAGGGGGGGAGGTCTTTCCTTTGCTCATGCGTTGTGTGTCCCCTCCCTCTCTCCCCTTCTCTTTATTTCACTCCTGCCACCCCTCTTTCCCTCCTCGCTCCCTGCCTCTCTTGTCCTCAAGCGAAAGAGAGGGGGAGAGAGGGGCGGCAGAGGACGCTTTTTTTTTGGTGGTGGGGGTGGGGGTGGGGCCTGTTCCCCTCTTCCATCCCCTCGTCTTCCATCGCGTCTTCCTCTTTCCTTCATCCATGCAGGCCTGGGCTCGCGTGCAGCGTTGCTGGAAAAGGCGCCTGTCATGGGGCGACACTCTCATTTCGATGGCTCCTCCCCCTCTCTCATTTGTTCGTCTTTTTTTCTCGCGCTTCTCACGTCCGCCCTTTTTTTTTCTTTTCGTTAGTGTAGGAGATGCAAGAAAACGGCAAGGTAAGAAAAGAAGGCACGCGTGGCTCCCACGAGCCCTTCATCGGTATGTCCGGAGTGACGGAAGGCGGCGATCGCTGGGCGGTCTCGCCTCTTCACCCCTCTCCCCTTCTCATCTCGTTGCTTCTCAAGAGCTCGGCCGTTTTCGCCCGTGCCGGCTGCTGCCTGCCTCCCTCTCTCTCTCTCTCTTTCACACACACAGACACACACATCGACGTCTTTCTGTTCTTCCTCCTCGTCGAAGACCACCCCCACATGCAGCCCTCACGCACCCATCCCCCTCCGCTCACCGTCTGATGTGCTCTCCTGTTCCTCGCCCAATGGCGCCCCACGACCTCATGCATATCTATTGTAGACGGCCATTGGAGCACTGGAGGTAGTTCCAAAGACGATGCAATGCTCTTGGATTCGAAGCGAAGAGGGGGGTGTTCCTGTGCTTTTGTGTGTGTGTGTGTGTCAACGTAGAACCTGCGAGATGCCACTGGTACCAGGAGTTCGTGGTGGGAGTGGCGTGTCGGCGTGTGCCGGAAGATGTAAGAGAGGGTGCACCGGCCCGGTTGGGGAGAAGAGGCACAGTCAGAAGAGAAGGACTGTGAGGAGTTCGCGACGGCAGCCGTGAAAACTAAAGATCGCCTGGGAAGGTCAAACGCGCGAGCTTCGATGATTGCGGAACATCATCAAGAGGGGAGGAGGATGTGGTGGTGCTGCCGTTGGGGCAGCGGCGGTGGCGACTCAGCCGGGGGTGCGTATCGGTAATCTTTTGGCTGGAGTAGTGCGCTTCCACTGCCCCCTTTTCTCCCCTGTTGACCGTATCGCGTGACGGATGGCAAGCAAATCATCGTCTACGCGAGCGTGTACGCCCTGCACTGCTGCCCCTCTGTCCTCCCTGGCGGAGGGGCCGCTCACCTATCTTTTCCCGGCAGGTAGCCGACCCACTCTCTTCACCTCTTGCGCTCTTTGGCACATATTTGCCTTGCACCCATTTCTTATCCTCCCCTCTGACACACATACGCACGCACACACACCCTACCCTCTCCAGCTTACCACTTGTCGTGCGTCGTCGCTGTCGTGAGTCTGGCGGCTGAGGCATTACTTCCGTAGCCCATATCTATATCACCCTCTCCCTACCCCTCGCGATCTTTGCTCTAGTCCCTCCACTCTTCCCGGAAGAGACAAGGAATCACCATGATGATGCGTCGCTTTTCATCGCGTATCGCGGCCTTCGCGGCCGTGCCAGCGGTCGAGCAGTCACGCCAGCTTCACTTTCCTCTCTCTGCCCCGCCAATCGAGATTGAGTACCTCGATAGCGATCCGCTCGAGTTCGCCGTGCGCACAGAGGCGCGCAAGTGGGGCTTCGATGATCTGCAGTACATGCGTGAGCTTGCATTCGTTCGCATCAAGGAGAACCCGTCGATCGGTGACTTCCGCAGAATGACCCCGGAGGAGCGCCGTGATCTCTTCTGGGGTAGCGACCGTCAGGACTTCTTTCGCCACATCACCTTTACACTCACAGGTAACCCCGAGCATCTGTACCATCGCGGCTGGTAAAGGAGGGGTTGTGGTACTGGTAGTGAGGTGTGTTGCTCCCGTACATCCCTAACGATGCTCTCACGCTTGAAGGGGAGGTGGTGAAGCGCCGATGTGTGTGTGTGTGTGTGTGCGAATGCCCGCATCTTTCTTTCTTCGGTTTGTTTTGTAATAGAAAGTCGCCTGCCCTCTTCTTGGCTGCCGCTCCCCTCCTCTTTTCCTCGTCACACCACGAACGGAACCCCTCCCCCCGCTCTCTCCCCTCCTTCACTCCCTACCGCGCTACCCCTCCACGCAACCGTTCGAGGGCTTGAAGGGACAGAGGAAGAGAGGGGAAGTGGCCGTGCGCGTCGATGTTGCTTTGAAGCGCCTTTTTCTTTTGACCCCGAAAAGCTCACTCGACAGGCAAACTGGTGGGCTGCATCGGGCTTGTAATGGCGGCGGTCGCACCAGCATCCCCGCTCAGCAGTCACAGTAGAAGTGTAGGTTGTGAAGGACTCGTAGTGTGGGAATGAAATCCGCAACGTCTCTGCGTTGTTGTGGATGGCTGCGTTGCTGTGTAGAGTAACGCTCTCTGTTTGCATGGCGGTTAGCGCGTGCCTACCGGCTGAGCGGCTTGCTCACCACAGCCGCGGAGTCACTTGCCCACGCGCATGCACACATACTCAGAGGCAGCGAGGTACAGTGAACCCTAGTAGAAAGAATCGGTAAAAATATCTGTGGGAGAAGAGGTGTGTGCACAGCAGGAGAGGGCGGTATCGTGGTGATGAAGCAGCGCAGAGTCTTCTGTGATCGTGTATGTACGCGCACTCCGGGAGGGTTTAGCGATCTTACGAAAACTTTTACCCACCGGCACACACACGAACACACACCTCCACTGCCACTGCCACCGCCTCTTTCACCCGTTTAGCAGCAACAAAAAAATCGCGTTTACTTTTTCGTGCGCTTCTTTTCACTTTTTTCTTGTGTCTTGCGCCTTTATGGCCCCTCTTCCGCCCGCCCGCCCTCCTCCTCGCCTCTCCTCCTCCATGACTCAGCCACCCCCTCTTCTCTCAACTCAGATTCCTCTCTCTTGCCCTCCTGTATGCCCGCCCAGCGATCCCAGATCCTCCTCCTCCTCCCTGGTACAGGTTGCTCCTGCGCTGCTAGCAGACACGTGCATCTCTCTGTGCCTGCTCGAGTGTGTATAAACGGCTTCGAGGGGAAATAGTCTTAACAGAGTCGGATGGGCTAATGGATGTAGCGATGGTGCTGTGGACAGCATGAGGGGGAAGGGAGGAGGAGCAGACAGAGGTGAGACGAGGGGTGCGGTGGCGCCGTCGACGCAGGGGGGGGTGATGTACTCGCGCTCATGCGGGTGCCTGTTGAGCGCAAGCGCAACGAACGAAGAAGGAGAGTACGACAGGCGTAATCCCCTCCCTTCATGCACCAACCCTCCTTCCCCCCCGCCCCGCCCCGCCTCTTCGCTACCGGTTCAAAGGCCAATCTGCCTCCCTAAGACGAAGCGGCACGGACGAGAGGGAAGGGCAGAAACTGGAAAGAGGCGGAGAATGCAGGGATGAGTGCCGGAGGAGGACGAGCTGCAGTGTGTATCTTGCACGCCACGTCACTCCGACATTCCGCGTGGCCCTCCTTAGCCGCGCCCTCTTCACACATGCAATGCTCTCTTCTCCACGGCTTTGTCTCTCGAGCACGCCGCTGTTCCACGCTGCGTCTCCGCTTCTCACTCTCACTGTCACTTTCTTGCGGCACCCTCATCATATGGTGCACGCGCGCATTGTTATCACTTCTCAAACAAAAAACGTGGATACTGCGAATGTAACGCTCTACACACGCACGTACACATAGCATTCATCGCATCTCTGACACGTCAGCAGTAGCGCTACATAAGCCAAGGCCACTACGCACACACGCACAGCGTAGGAGACAAGCTGAGATACAACGCCATTAGAGGACGACGCCGTCTCGGATCGGCTTGCCGGATATTTCTACCCTCCCCTTTCCCTTTCGCTCGTGTTGGCGTACGGCCCTCTGCTTGACGTACGGCCCCCTCCCTCTTTTTTCTCTCCCCCCTCCCAACTCGCTAGCACGGTCCACTTCTTTCCCTCCCATCCCTCTCCTCTCCAAAACGCACGCAGACCCGCTGAAGATCACAATTGCGCCCTCGAGCACAATTACAGGCCCTCTCCACGCACATAAAGCGTTGACATACGTTCGCATCGGCGCATCCCCTTCCACCCCTCCCGTCGCTGTGTTAGGCATCCTTTCTCCCTCTGCCTCTGTCGCACTGACACTGACACTGACACCGACACTGACACACACACACACACGTACACACAAGCCGTATTGCGTTTTGTTACGCTCTGGCATTCTGTGCTCTCCTCCATTTTTCTTTTTTGGGGCGCCTGCTTTGGTAAACCCCCTCTCTTACCCCTGCTGTTGCTGTTGCTACGTCGAGAGCCCCTGGCCACTCCTACGGCCGCCCATTGTCTTTTTTTTGTCGCCGCTGTGCTATCTGCTTGTGCCTGCGTATCGAGACGCGCCTCTTCTCTTCCCTTTTGCGTGCGTGCGACTGCAAGTACATGTCCGCGGGCGCCCCGTCCGCGTTCCGACGCACGCCACCATAGACGACGTATTTGCACTCATCCTGGCCTATACTCTTGCACGGCAGCACTCGCACGCGCCTCGCTGGCGTCTTGAGCAGTACCGTACATTTCTCCTTCCTCTCCTGGTTTCACCTCTGCGCGCCCTCCTCCTTGAGCGATCTGTGGCCGTCACCTCACAGCCTTGATATCCCTCCGACCTGGTGAGCTGTGGAGAAACGTCCGCCTGAAAAGCGTCGTGATGGCACCGCAGCCGATGAAATCGCCAAAGCCAGCCGCACGCAGTAGCTGTGATGTAGGGCTCAGCACAACCACCGCTCTTGTGGCGGCCTTCTTGCTTCTGGCTCTCGCGTCTATCACACAAGCGCTGCAGGTGAGTTCGGTGCCGGCAGAGACAGCGGCATGGAACCGCATGGAGCCGCCCGAGTTGCAGGTGGAGTCGATCACGTGCCTCAACGGCGGCATCCCTGTTGACGATCACTGCGTCTGCTCCATCTACTACACCTCGGCGAACTGCTCGCAGCGGCAGTGCCCCAACTCCATCGGCGGCAAAGGCGCGCACCACGTGCTGCCAGTCAACTCGAAGAATCAGTTTTGCGAGAACTGCAACGAAGAGGAATTCAGCGGACTCAGCTGTCAGCTATGCCAGAGCGACGCGGCATGCAAGCAGTACGCCGGCGACTCTGCTGCGTGCGACACCGGCATGAGCATCCGTGGCGACAGCAAGCAGTTCCAGTGCACCCTGAAAAATGAGTACTTCGTTAGACTCATGGGCGGTTCACGCAACATCACCGCAGAGGTCATGCTGAACTGTTCCACCTCAGACGGCACCGCCTTTCGCAAAGGTGAGCACGGCACGTGCACCATGGCCCTCTATCGCATCGAGCCGAACAAGAGCTACGTGGATCCATTTTTCCGCTGCGAAGCGCAGGAGTGCTCCCTCGCGTACGGCCAGAGGGACCCCGATCCGAGCGAGGTGAACAACAATACGTTGCGGCAGCGCTTCTTTCGCGCCACACGCACCACTGGACAGGTGGCGCTCATCGTCGAGTGCGCGTTGCTCGCGGTTCTGGGCGGCTTCACAACGCTACTCGGTCCCCATCGCACCAAGTCTATCACCGTGTTTATTGCCTCTGCCATCACAGTGACTGTGATGGTGTACATCTCATTGATGATTCTCAGCATGCAGCCCATCACGGCCCCGCAGCAGACCGTCATATACGGGTGCAAAAAGACGCATTGCGCCTGCGCCGAAGATCCGCCGTCGCAGTACGATCCGATATGCTCAGCGTCAACGGTGCTGAGTGAGCAAATCCTGCCGGCCATCAAGAACGAAATCCGCCTGGCCTGTGGGCACAGCAGCCCAAAGTGCGAGCTCACCATGGCGGATCTCGCACTGGTGTTCCAGGCGGATTGCCGCGCCTCCGAGTGCGTCGACACCGTCCGCTTCCCTGGCGGCTCGTCAGACGATGACGACCACGGCCACGACCGCGGCGGTGTCGCCGTCCTCGCTAAACAGAATCTCGGCATCCTTCTCGTGTTACTCGTGCTGCTCGTGGCGAGTGGTGTCGGCACGCACTACTACTACACTCGCAGCATTTCCTACGAGCGGGGCAGAGATTTTCTGGTCACATTCCACGTGAACACGCCACACGGCGACGGCGGCGATGGCACCGACAATGAGTCGCGCAGCGCGAGTTTCGTGGTTGAGACCCGCGTAGACCTGAACGGAAGCGTGGGCGGCACCCCTACCAGATACCCGCACCCTGCTCCCGACCGTGGCAACGGAGGCCATGCCAGTCGACTCGAGCGGACGCCACAGCTGCATGACTCGCCGGCAGCGCACGCCGAGCATCGCGCGCTACTACCACAGTGTGCTTCCAGAAGCAGCAGCCGCTCCCAAGGCGTCGTTTCTGTTCGAGCGAGTGTCTATGAGCAGGCGCGTGCCTTGACGTCGGAGGAGTGTGCACGCATTGAGGAGCTGCGCCGGTTCACTGCTGCACCGATGGAGCTGCAGGTGTCAGAGCTGCGGTACACCTTAAACGCGCCTCTGCTTGGGACTGCGGAGGAGGGCTCGCGGCGCACGCTGCTGCACCGCATCAACTTCACCGTGCACTCAGGGGACGTGCTGGCTATTATGGGACCCTCCGGTGCCGGCAAAACTACCCTGCTCGATCTGCTCTCGGCACGTATGAAGTCGGGAGTCGTCAGCGGCACGATTGCCCTCAACGGCACGCCAATCAGTGCGACCGGTGCCCGCGCGGCGGAATACCGCAACATCATCGGCTATGTTTCCCAGGAGGACACGCTGCTGCCGTCCCTGACGGTTGAGCAGACGATCCTGTACGCTGCGCGGCTAAAGCTGCCGAAGGCCCTCTCCCGCAGCACCGTGAACCACATCGTCAAACGCATTATTGAGACGCTGAAACTGCAGCACTGCTCGCATACACTCATTGGCGGCGAGAAAATTCGCGGACTCAGTGGGGGCGAGAGGCGCCGCGTCTCCATCGCGGTGGAATTACTGGCGAATCCGCGCATCCTCTACCTAGACGAGCCAACGAGCGGTTTGGATACGGTGAGTGCGAAGCACGTAGTGGAGGCAATAGTGGAGCTGGCGAAGGACTCGATGATGCGCATGTACGCCATGCACTACTTTGCATTCCGGCCCATTGTGATCTTCAGCATCCATCAGCCCTCGCAGGAGATCTACGAGCTCTTCGACAAGGTACTGCTGCTCTCTCGAGGAATGAGCATCTACTGCGGCCCTGCCAGGGCCGCCCCGGCCACGATTGAGCGCCGCGTCACGGCTGCTTTTGGCCGCACACGAGAGGTGCCGAGGAAGGAGTTGCATAGCAACCAGGCTGAGTATCTCATGAAGGTGGAAGAGATTATCGACGACGCCGTGCGCGCGGAGCTTCAGGAGGAGGACATGCTCGAGAGCAGTGGAGCCGCAGGTGCCTCTTATGGGAACACCCCATCAAGCGGCATGGCAGCTGGTGCAACTCGCACGCAGGTGCCGCCGTGCCGCAGCCCTGAGTCACCGCCCCCGCGCGCACTGTCTCAGTCCGGCGGTCGCACCAGTGTAAACGATGACAGCGAGCTGGTGAGTGGGTCAGACATCCTCAGCATCACCTTTGGATTCCGCATGTATTACGCGAATGTGTACGAGCAGCTGCAGCTGCTCGTGTCGCGCTCCGTTACGTGCTTGTTCGGCTCCTTTCATCTGGTGGTGTGCCACTCAGCAGTGGTGGCGTGCCTTGCGACGCTCATGTGTGTCCTCTACCACGCTCAAGCCCTCGATCTTCCCGGGTCGCTGAACCGCGCCGGCTCAGTGTCGTTCTTGCTGCTCGTCACCTCCTTTGTGTCGCTAAGCTGCCTTGAGCAACTCATTCTCGAGCGGAAGCTCTTCAACGTGGAGCGGGAGAACGGCTTCTACACGACAGGTCCCTACCTGATCTCCAAGATCATCGTCGACATTGTCCCGCTTCGCGTGATCCCGGCCATAGTGCTCGCCTCCGTCATTTACTTTCCCATGGGCTTCCGCGTCGACGTTGGGCTGCACTTCTTCTATTTTATCCTCGTTATTGTGCTCTTCTCCATCTGTATTACCATGATGATTTTGTGCATCGGCATTGTGACTGGCAGCTTCGGGGCCGCTGCTCTGCTCAGCAGCGTCTTTATCCTGTGGAACTTCGTCTTTGGTGGAGCGCTGGTGCAAGCCGAGACCATCCCTCCCTCGCTTCGCGCCTTCAAGTCCCTCTCTCCCTTCTTCCTCGCCTTCGAGTCGCTCATGGTGAACGAGCTGAACGGACAGCACTGCGTCTTCTCGCCCACGGACGAGACAGGTAACAAGTCATCTGCGAGCATCCCGATCATGTGTGTGCAGTACCTGACAAACATCGGGCTGAAGCCAGAGCGTTTCAACGCCGATGTGATGCAGCTGGCGGTCTACTGCCTCTTTTTCGTGGCCCTTGCCTGGCTACTGCTCTCTACCTGCTCGAAGCTTGTGCGCTAGTCGGTGATGCGGGGGGGGGGGGTAGACGTGCGCGGGGCGGAAAGCTCCTGACGCGTGCCGGCTGCAACATGGAAGTGACGAGGGTAGGAAGAGGAAAGAAGAGAGGAGCACGGCAGCGGCTGTGGTGCTGTATCGTGGGCTTTCTCGCGTTGGCTGTGACTCGTCTGAATCGCGGACCCTCTGCCATCCGCCGTCCGTCCCACCACTGCCACCACTGCCCACACTCTCCTACAGAGGCACACACACACACATCTCTGACTGTTCGATTGTCTAATGGTCTGTCTATCTGTGGGAGGAACGGCATATGTTCGCGTCCATCTCTTTTCTTTTTTTTGCTCCCTTCCATTATCCCTCTCTCACGTGTGTGTTGGCCGGCGCGCAGTCGTACGGATGAGGAGAAGAGGACTGTGCGTGGGGTGATTCGTTGGGTTAGTTTGCCGGTGTGTGTGTGTGTATGTATGCCAAACTGCACGGCTGCTCTCTCCCCCCTCCCCTCTCTCTTTGGCGATATGTATCGCTTTTTCTATTTTCTTCGGTCTCTCCTGTACAGCTGCCTTGCCCAGTGGCAGCAGTCGTAACACGCGCTAAGAGTATCGCCAGCAGTCTCAAAACAGCGTCTGACCATGCGGCGTGACGTGGTGCGGGTGGTTCCCGTGTCGATGCTTTTCGCTTTCTCTGTCGTTCAGTACGCCCCGGGGGAAGGGGGAGGAGGTGAGGGGCGTCGGGCAGCAGGGAAACGACGGTGAAGGCAAAGATCAGCTTCGTGTGCCGCATCAGAGCTTCACATTTGTCCAGCTGTACCCCTTCCCCCCCCCACACACACACGCACAGACTTACCACCACCACCACTGCCGCAAAATTCAGACTGCGCAAGACAAACGTGACAGTTGCCGTCCTATATAGCACAGAGGCACCCCTCTCACTACCGTCCGCCTCGTTTGAGCGCGGGTGTAAAAACACGGGACATCTAACATCTGCGCGATTGAAACGCCTCCGTCTCGTACTCTGTTCCGCCCGTCAAAGACAAAGCTCTCTCTCCTGTCCGCCTCTCTCTCACTCTCTTTGTGCGCTTCACCCCTCTCCTCCTCCCTGCGCTCTGTGCCCTTGAGTGGTGGGGGACGAGGGCGACTGTGGAACATCTGGCGGCGGGCCACCACCACGAGAGCCGCACACAGACAGGCAGATTCAGAGCAGTGCAAGCGACTTTCCATTCGACGGGCCGGAAAGTCCTTTGTCTGTCGAGTATACGAGTCACAAGCAGTTCTCTTTGTCGCTCGCCGCCTGACTCTGCAGACCAAGACGCACGCGCCCGCGGTCAAGGCGCGATGCCCCGCGAACTCCACGAGCGCACCTTTGAGGCTGCGCTCACCAATGAGTTTCAGTGGCGCAATCTCTACCTGAAGGAGTTCGGCTGCTGCACCTATCCGCCGCCTGTCCCGAAGGACCCGAGTACCACTGCCAGTGGCGTCTATCCGACACGGAGACAAGTCATTCTCCTCCAACACGAAAGCAGCAGCAGCAGCAGCAGCGAAGGTGCTGAGAACGAGGTGGAGGATGACGACCATGAAGAGTCCGCGGAGGATACCGATAGGGAAGACGTCTGCCAGCCAAACACCAGCTCGGTTTTCTCCCAAGTCTACCGTGGCGGCGACAGCGATGCATGCAAGTCGCGACGGCACCAGGCCCCTAATAGCGACGTGGCAGCTGCAGAAGCTCCCTCCATGAGCTCCTCGCGTCGTAGCCGCACTTTGACAGATCAGTTCTTCAGCCTGGACATGTCCATCTCTGCTCACGACGATGAAACCAGCGCGCGCAGCTCCTGCCGCCCCAGCTACCGAAGCAGTAGGCGACGGAGCGGTCACGGCGCCGTCCTGCGCAAGGACGACTTCTTCGACACCAACGACGTCTTCTCGACAAAGTTCTTCAGCTTCCTGTGGCTTGATCCGGATAACACCAACGATGATAACGAGGAAGATGCAAGTGACGGCCGTGCAGTCGACTACGAGGGCCGTTGGTGGGAAGCGCGCGACTCCGCCAACGAACGAGGCATGGGTCGTGGCTTACCCGACAGAAGCGACCGCGGTCGCCTTACGCTGTCACGCTCCCGGTTCTCAACACTGGCGAGCCACACCTTCAACGAGAATCCCCGCGGACTTCCAGAGGCTGTGCTGCACCTGCACCACCAGACATGGGCCCTGCTGATGGATAACCGGCTCATGGCCTGGGTGCACCGCGAAGCCGCTGATCACTGTCAGCGTGCCACGCAGCTGCGGCATCACCTACTCCAAATCATTGCGCGCGGCCCCTCTTCCGCTGACATCGCGGGCGGTTCTGCGCTAGCCTCTCCGACGCGGATCGGCCCCGCACTCGCCCTAACGCAGGAAGACGCTCTGCAGCGCACCTTGGAGAGCTTTTCGCCTTTCTTTCTCGTCATCGCACCGCCGGCAGCGTTGCAGAGGGCGAAGGATCAGTTCCGGGCCGCGCGACGGGCCCAGTACCGCAGTAACAACAAGCATACGTCCGCTGCCGCTTCCGCAGCTGACCTCGTTGGCCTTCCGCTGCTCAGTCAGTACAGCTCATGGCGAGAGACCTACGAGCACCGCCACTACTGGGACAAGACGCCCTTTTCTTTCTTCTTCATACATGATGTCAGTTACAACTACGCGCAAGTGACGGCCGTGTTTGTCGAACTGCAGCTACTCTACACCCACTCCCACCATCACTCGCGACGGTGCTTGGAGACGAGGCGGGAGCCGGTGCTTCTCAAGAACGCGGGTCGTCAACTCAGCTCTTTTAGCACCTCCAGCCCCACGGCAGAGGAGCAGCGCCAGGCGTGCCCGCTCATCCTTATGCAAGAGATGACGGAGAACATTGTCCTCGCCTACGAGCAAAGCTCCGCCCGCACGACACTGCCAATGCTGTGTCGCGTGCTCGACTTCCTTACAGATGCCGCTCTGGATGTGGTGACGGCCCATCGCTTCATCAGCCGTCAGGCGCTGCTGCGGCAGCATCAATTTCGTCTACCAGGCATGACCTCAGTGCAGCCGTTGCCTACCCTCCCAAAAGCTTGTGTGTCGCCTACAACCCCTGCAGCGACTGCAGACAAGTCACAGGCTACAGAGAGTGGCGAAGCGACGGCTGCTGTGAAAGAGAAGCGGTCAAGGATGCGCGGCCTTTGCGTGTCCAGGTCGGAGAGTAGTCCGTTCGGGAAAGACGACTGCTCCTGCACCGACGCCAGCGGCATCTCCCTCGACTTGGAGCCGCAGCGCGTCACGGAGCGCGACATCAACGAACTCTTTGAGGTTGCCTATTGGTTTCTGGATGCGACCACGGCGAACGCCAGGGTGCCTCTGGACCCAGCGGCGCTCGCAGGGACGACGGCAGCTCTATCCGCGCTGGGCGGGGAATTGCCAAACAGTCCACTGGCGGTATCGAAGAGGGGAAGCCGAGCCTTCCCAGGCAACGCACCACTGCTAGACATGTCAGCCGACCGCGCCGGCATGTATCACAGCCCAGGCGTGGGCACCGCCGGTCGAGGGGCGCCCCTCTCGATGTTTCACACCGTGCGCGCTGAGGAGCCACTGCTGGCCGGTCAGCACCCCAGCAACGCCCTCCCCCTGGCAGACGCCTATAACCTGCAGCTGTCATCGCCACTACAATGGCAGTACTTACCCGGTCGCACACAAGTGTACAAGCCCGTCGAGTTTCTTGTAGAGGCCGTGGCGTTACTGGAGGCTTACCGGAAGCCGCTAAGCCTGCACGAGGACCGGTTTTTCCGCGTCGGCCGCAGGAAGCGGCAGAGCGTGGTGTCCACTGACGTGAGGGCCCGCCGTGGCGACCCTGTAGGGAAGAGATTCACATCACCGAGTTTCACGCCCGCCCCTTTCACCGAGGCCTTTACAAGCCTCATGAGCCCGTTGGTGGTTCTCACCACTTACATTCGCCTTCACGGCAGCGCATGGTTGAAGCACCTCTGCCAACACGTCTTCGAGTTGCTGCGCAGGCCGAGTGTTCTGCTGTACGTGAACACTCTTGAGCTCGACACCGTGTGGGCATCCCTGCAGCCAGCGCCGCCATCACCGGCACAGGAAACAATCAGGCCGGCGGACCCGCCAGTGCCACGAGGGCGCCAGCCCCGACAAAGCCCGCTATCAGAAGCTGGGCTGCCCGCCCAAAATGCCGCCGCCAACAGCGAGGTGGCGCGCCGCGACTTCCTCTACGGACTCCACTGCCTGGAAGACCTCATTTGTCAGGACATTTTGTACGTCCTAAACGATTTCTTCGGGTTTCTGTACGGCAAGCGGGCTGCCGCGGCGCGACTGCCGCAAGGGATCTCCGTCCTGCTCACCCAATTTGTGTCCACAGTTCACCTATACATGCTCGAGAGTGTCGGTGTCACTCGCGCCACGGCGGCAGCGGCGTCTGGCAACAGCAATCGCAATCCCCCATTGCGGACTGCCTCTGGCGCTAACTCAAGTACTCCACGAGGGGCAACGGCCGCTGATGCGCCGAGTCGCATCGTGGAGGACTGCTTGCGACTGTGCAAGCAGCACTACTATGCTGGCGTGCGCCGACGCGTAGGCGCTGGCGAGCGTGGGGAAGTCCACGGATCTGCTTTCCGCGGTGCGGACAACGCCGTGAAAAGCGCCAGGGGCGGTGCCTCCGCTGGAGCCATGCTGCCGCCGTCCGAGGCATCGCTGCCGCGCCTGCTGCAGATGATCGAGCAGCACCGCCTGGCGAAATTTATCCTGTTCGACTGCTGGATTCTTCCGGCTCTCAACAACGCAATATCGCTCGGCTACTTGGCGCCCGATTCGCCGCTGCACCTCCGCTGGAACATCGACGCGCTGGCACGATACCTCAAAGTTCTCGTGCACGCCCCATTCGTCGAGCAGGACAAGCAAAGCTTCGCCAGCCTCTCCTCAGCCTCCCCGAGGGGCTCTGGGCGGGGCATTGGCAGCGGCCTGCGTTGCAACGACGGGGTAGACGGTAGCAGCGGCCGCGGCGCCGACAAGCAGCACGGAAGCAGCAGCAGCAGCGGAAGAGCTAGCACTCAAGCTAGTGGACGTGGCGCCGCACGGCCTATGGTGCTGACACTGCCGCCATACCTCACGGGCATCTACGACGTCGCCACCGGCTCGCTGGTGCGCATGCAGACCTCGATACTCTCGGCTGCCACCGCGGGACGCACACCATCCGACACGTTGCTCAGCGCGGCGGCCGCAGCAGTGCACCCGACTGAACTCAGTGCTGTTTCGTCGACTCTGTCCAGTACTGCTATGAGTGGGACGCCCGAGAGCGAACTCGCGAATGGAGATGCACTACCGACACAGTGCAGCGCCAACACTGACGAGGACGTCCCTGTAACGGAAGGCACGCCAACGCAGGGGAGCCAGTCGGAGTGGACACTAGAATCGACGGCGCTCCCCCCCAGTCTCTCTGCGACGCACGATACGTCATCTCGAGCGCCCCGGCAGCGACACAGCAAAGGGCCTCGGGCCGGCCCACTTCAGGACTCCGTCACGGCGGCTATCATGTCGACGGCGGCATCACCCTCTTCGAGCTCCTCTCGTTTACTCTCCGTTGAGGAAGAGACTGCCGCGGCAGCGAAAGAAGTCTTTTCACCCCCCGCCGATCGAGACACGGACAGCTGTGCCGTGTCACAGAGAGATTTGCACGATGATCTGCCCACGTCGTCTCTGAGGGCGCAGCGCAGCACTTCCGATACGCCTTTCGATGGCATCAAGCCAACCCTTGCCTCACCTTCGGCGCGACTGCCGCCGCTCGACTACACTCAAGGCGCCGTCGGCAGCACAGGCAGCGGCAACAGTGCAGCTGTGGCACTGGCGCATCCATACGTGGTGATGGACCATGCCGTATGGTTGGACATGTCCCCGGTACTACAGAGCCTGAACAAGAGCATTGGGTTGACGTATTGCGACCGCGGCACCGGTGAAGAGTTACTCGGCGACAACGGCTCTTGGGAATCTATGCCACGGCTACCGACGCCGAAGGAGCGCGGCGGTATAGCGGAGTCACCCGGTGACACGGTGGGCCGGCCGGAACTCACCGCCTCGGCGGGCCCGGGGAGAGTGGAAAATACGCCCTCTATTGATGTGCCGGCGTTGCAGATGTTGAACGCCTTCACGTACGCGGCGTACACGGACGACAGCGAATATGTCGTGTTGTCGGAGTTCGAGGTGCTGCCGTCGATGGCGGCCGGCTGCCTCGAGAGGCTCTACGAATTCGCCAGCGGTGCACACCCGATGGTCACCCATGCGCTGCAGAAGGGATCTTTCCACTTCGCCTACAGCGACGGTGGCAGCGTGGCGCCGGACATGACGTCGTTGTACACAGCGTGCATGAATGGCGTGTTGCTGCACCCCCGCACTGCTGCCCTTGTGCTGAGGAACGCCATGGATAACAATGCCCCCTTTTCTCGCACACTGCTCAAGCCGGTGACAGACACGACGGCGCTTGACCTTAGCAGCCTCGTGACCCACTCGCGTGCCGTGCCCATGGTCGACGTGAATGCCGTTGTACCGCTGATCCACTCGATGGTGCCCGCCCGCGGCGGCGCGGGTGGCGGAGGCAGGCGACCTTACGTGAAGAAGGATTCGCCGAGCAACACTGGGGTACTGCCGGCTGTTGGTGCGGCAGACACGAACGGGGCATCGGCGAGCGAAGTTATTTCTCATCGCTGGGAACGCGAATCGCGCCGGCTTCTGCGCGAGTTTGTCTTCCTGACCACAGGATACGCCGACAGCGGGCCGCCACTGCCGCTTGTGCCGGGGCTTCGGCGCCCAGTCGGGCCACCTCACCCAATGCAGATTATTCGCGCAGGCGCAGCCCGCATTACAGAGGATGCCGGCGGTATGACACCGATGGTGTTCGACCCTTGGTGGCGCGCGATGGTGGTGGCACTCTGTGTAAAGGTGTCTAACATGTTCGCCGAGTGCAGCGGTGACCAGTCAGTATCCTTCCAGGAAATGTGCCACGCCCAGGCTGAGGAGTCAAGGCGCCTCAACCGCGACATCGTCACTCGCTTCGTTGCCACGAAGGGACGCGAGACGTGCGAGACGGACGCCAGTTCCATGTTGAGTGGGCTACCGCAAAGGCAGACCTCTGTTTCGTTGTTCGGCAGCGGTGGCAACGACCCGACTGCCTGGCCCAGTCGGAAGCTCAAGCGCAAGTCAAAGGTGATAGGAGGGGTGGCAGCGAGCGGTAGAGGAGCGGCAACGTCAACAACCAAGAAGAGAAGAAAACAGCTGAAGTCCACCGCCACCCCATCCTACGCAGAGAGCCATTGACGACAACCTTTGGAGTAGAAGGGGGAGGGCGCACCCCTACACGGCCACACCGCCCCTTCTCCTTCACAATTCTCACGTTTTGCATTTCCTTTGATGTATGTAAAGAATGACCAGAAAAGAGTCCCGTCGCGCGATGGGCGCTCGAGCCTTACAGCGCCAGATGCACGCCTGCGAAGAATCGCCAGCGATGTGTGCGCGGCAGCTCCCTTTGTGTTGGTTGCTGTTATGCGGCCTCATTTCTTCTGATGTTCTCCGCCTTTTCCTTCTCGCTTTGCTTAGCGAATAAGGTGTGTGTGTGTGTGTGTCTGTGTGTGTGTAAACATTTGAGGGCAAGGGGGAGGGGGGCTAACGTGAAGCAGTGGGATCCAAGCGGGCAAGAGAACGCCTGTATGCACGCCACGGGAGCAGGCATGTACGCACAATGCTCTCCCTCTCCCTCCCCCTCCCCGAGCACACACACACACACGTGCCTCAGACTTGCGCGTATGTAATCCTTTGAAGCCGCCTCCATGAAGGCCCGTATACCGCCCCTCGCACCTTTGCCGGCGCCTGCCCCCTCCACACGCACTACCGTCCACATGCGTGCAGGCGCGCGTATGTGAGTGTTTCTTCACGCCGCGCTTCATTGCATCCCCCTCCCCTCCCCTCTGCTCTAATTCCCTTTCTGTATGCGTGCGGCGCAGTGCCTTCATCACTCCATGCCTCACCTCTGCGGGGCTCACCTTTTCTTCCCCATAAGGGCGGATCTGCGCGCACCCCTTTTGAGGCAGTCCGCTACATGTGGCCTACCGGGCCCCACATAGCACCCGCTGCCCTCTCTCTCCTCCCTCCCCATCTCCTCCTCTCTCCACACACACGTACACGCGCGTAATTAGCGTAAGGGGATGGAGGGAGTGGGTGGGCACCTCTATGATGCGCACACGTGTCCGTTGGGCTGTGGGTGTTGTTTTCGCGGGACTTGAACATTTGTATGTCTCATCTTCTCTTGCGTGCGCTCTCTTTCCCCTACTGCTGCGCCCCTCCTCCTCCTTTCGCTCTTCTCGGTTGCATCCGCAGCTGTCGCCTTGAAGGCACCAGCAGCTGCGTACCGTTTACCGCAAACACACGCGCGTGGAAAGACGAGCACCCACGGCCACATAGCCAAAAGCAGCACCACGGACTCGGAAGCCTCCACCGCCTAGTCACCCCGGCAGCACTTCTTTCTTCTCAGGCTCTCACTCGCTACCCAAACTCTATTGACGCGAGTTGTGTGCCTGTAGCGTATATATATATATATATATTCCGAACTGGGGCGAAGAGGGCCGGTTGCTGGCCTTCCCCATGGGCAGCCACCGAAGTGCGCACGCATGTACACACATCCACACACACACACACGTACACACCTGCCCCTCCCTCTCTCCCCCTCTCTCCCTCTCTCTCTCCCTGTTTGACTGCCACCACTGCTCGGCTCGCCACTCCTCCGTTGGCGGAGAACTTTTGCGTCTGCGCATGTGTCGGTTGGTTGGCTCAGCGTCACACGCGACAAAATCGACGGGTTTGCCCCGCTCCCATTTCCGCTCCTCCTATCGACTGGTGTGGGTCATACGGCAGCGGATGCACCCGCATAGCCTCTCGCACTCGACTGCAGATGCTTCCACCTTGGTGCCCCCACTCTCCAGCGGCAGGCACAGTGCCACGGCAGATGTTTCAAGGCATCTCCGGTCGCCGAGGGTGTCGCCGCAGCTGCACGCGCTGCCAGTCCCCATCCCGATCTCGTATTCAAGTGCCGCAGAAGAACTGGCTGGGGGCCGAGAAAACACGGTGTACAAACGAAGGGTGCTGATCGACAGCAACACTTATACCTCCACGAGCCGACGAGCGAGTGAATCGCTGGCTTCCATCGCGCGCGGCAGCCACACCGCTATCATGCAGGTGCCGCTGAGCGCAACAGCGCCCGTGGGCCGTCGGCGCATGCCGCCCCTTAGTGGAGCGACTCAGGCGACGACGACTGTGCGCCTGCGTTGCCGCTCACGCGCCGTGGTGTCGCCGTCCAAGACGCGTTCAATGCTCGGGAGAGCCACATCTCCTTCTTCTCCTCGTTTCCCTACTCACCTCCGGCAAGTGCCATCTAACGCGCGCTGTCGTCGCAGCTTACTGGCAAGAGCGAAGCGGCAGCATCGGTCCTGTGCGTCCCGCCGCATGGATGGTGCCTCCTACATAGCCATTGCTGGCCACCGCATCGCACAGTTGTCGCCCGAAAACGCCGGTGCATGTGCCGTGAAGGATATGCACGAGCCAATCACTGAGAGCGCGCCCTTGTCGACGTCGCAGAGATGTCGGCTACATGCCGGGGCACTCAGCTTCGTGCCCGTGCGATCGCCTACGGGTACGGACTCTTTCGCCGCGTCGTCTACTGGCAGCACAGCTCTTCCGAAAGCACCACGCGCTCTCCTTGGCACCACCACCGCGCTGGATGAGAAGGCGGACGCACCGGCCATCTCCTCATCAACGGAAAGGAACGGGCGCAGCGCAGCCCATCCGCACGCCCGCACTATTGCGAGTGCACCCGGTGCATCGTCGTGCGTCACATAGCGACCTCACACACGCGTGGCGGGCCTCGAGCGCTATCGCCTCTGTCTCCGTGCTGCATGAAATTCCGCCGACATCAGCGATGGCGCTGCCGCAGCTTACCGATGCCCAGCTGGGGCATCTCTTCTCGACGCTCTTCGTGAGCGGCAGCGATGCGACGTGGTCGTGTCACCGAAACGTTTTACCCTTCTTGGTGGCTCGTCAGCACCACATAATGCCTGTTGCGCCGTCGCAGGTGGCCGCGTTCTTTGGATTTGCCAATCTCAGCGACGGGGATGTGCATGCGAAGGAGCGCACGAGCGCCGCCGCTGGCCCCTATGGCGGTTCAGCCTTCTCCCATGGAACGACGACAGCGACGGCGATGATCCGCTTCGCTTCGCAGCTGTGTTACTGGTTCGTGTGCGTTGGCGTTCAAGGATGCCGCGAAGGGATGCAGTGGGGTATGTTGCTGATGCCGCTGGGGAGGAGCTCATCGCCGCCTTGCAGGTCGCCGTTGCGGGGTGGCCACGACGGTGGCAGCACTGCAGCTGCTCGTGCGCAGACGAAGCGAAGCAGCAGCCCCTCGCTCGGCTCTGGCACTCCGGAGAAACAGCGCCGCGATCGCACGTCGGGCCGATCATACTCCCTCTCTTCAAAAGCGTCATCACGAGCGCCACGTGTTGGCACCAGCATGAAAAGGTGGGAGCAGCACGAGCCCTCGCAAGCGTTGTCCGATGGAGACGATGACAAAAGCGGCTCAAAGAGCACCGTGCTGTGGCATACCGACTCGCCGCACTGCGCAGCCTCAGACTCATCCGCTGCCTCGACTCTCGCGTCCGTGCAGCTCCACACCGTTGTCGAAGCCACGCCGCTGGTGCAAGAGGTGGCGTTTGTGCGCGGCTACAAGGCTCTACATGCGCTTTTGAGAAATCGAGAGGCACATCTCACAAGCATGAAAACTGGCTCCATGGCGGCTGTCTTGCGTGACTTCTGTGCTGCCTCTGAGAGCGGCACAGGCGCGAGTGTCGAAGGCCAGCAGAGTCCAGAATGCCCCGCCACGGCGCAACCGCCGGAGGCTCGCGCGATATTTCGCCGTGTGCGCTTTTACCTCCGCCTGTACGCGTTTCTGCGTGAACTCTGCGTCTCTCTGCGCGCGAACGAGATGCGACCGTGGCAGCGGGAGACGTACACTGTTGCGTCCATCGTCTCCTCGCGTGCGCATGCGACGGCGAGCCGTGTCAGTTATGATGCACGACTTCCGGGGAAGGCGAGAGGGAGCGCCGTCTCGAAGACAGGATCCGCCTCGAGTGACAGGTGGAGACAGCTTCGTGACACGCTTGCGCACGGAGCGCTGCGCGCAGCACTCCACGCGGTGCCAACCCGCTTTGCCGCTAACTCGCTTGAAACGCTGCTCGTACTTCAAAATGAAGCCGCCACACGAGTGGTGCTGCGCGCCGCTGAAAAAATCCGCAGCAACGTCGTCGATGAGGAAGTTCCGCGCGCACCAGGCACGGTGGGTGGCCCATGTTCCTCCCCCTCCTCGCTCTCCTGCGACGCTTCCGCCCCTGCAAGCACTACGAGCGGGCGTTTGCCTCCACAGCTTCTGCTTCTCTTTCCGCTGCCGCGATGGAGTCCGCTGGCAGCGCCGAGGCTAACATTGTGGAAAGAAGCGACGGTGATCGACTTGATTGCCTCTTGCGCGCCTGCTTTTGCGCTCGCCTTGACCGTGTTAGTTAACTGCCTCTTGATCTTTGCTGCTCGAGCGGTCTCGGCATCGTGGAGAACAAGCCCCCAGGACGCCTGTGCCACTGCCGACCATGCACAGCACCTCCATTCGTGGCGGCGCTCCTGGATGTACAGCTTGGCACGACAATGCTGGGCTCTTCTGCTACTGCTTGTGTGCACTGGGCGAGTGGCTCAGTACATCGGAGAAGCGGTGGCGCCCATTGAGGTGGCACATGCTTTAGCGGCTGCTCAATGTGCAGCGCTGACGGGTGCGTCGGACGGATGGCTGCAGGCGGCGTGGGCCTTGCAGTCTGACAGCGTCGTCGCAGCGCACGCAGTGCAACGCTGCATGGAACGCCTGCGCTTGATAGACAAGGCCGTCGGCGGCATCGCAGCTGCCCCGCGGAATCTTCGTCCTGCATTGGCATGCAGCATGCCGTCACGGCATTGGCTGAATGCCTTCATCGGCGCCCTGATCACGTGTGCCATCAAGACGGTGCTGCACTCCGGTCGGTGCGTAGAGCTCGCCGCTTTTTTGCTGATTGGGTCTGGGGTGAGTGTGGCACATGCCTGCGGCGCCCGCCAGCACCGCGGAAAACTTCGCGGACGAAGTTCTGCGTTCAGCAGGCGACCGGTTTAGGGACGCGCTGTCAAACGGGGTAGACGCTGAGGTGCAAGGCGGATCATCTGTGCGAGGACCGCTGCCAAACAACGGCGTTACCGACCAAGCGCTCTACCTGATATCACTGCCACTGCTGGACGAGTTGGCAAAGGTCGCTTGCCTGGTGGAGTGGAGTGAAGAGTGTTTACGGTCGAAACATCAGAGCGCCAACGTCACCGGCCCTGCAACGCTCGTGAAGCTTCCAGTGCAGTGGTTCTGGGGGCAGTTGTGCGGCCGCGCGGCTCCAAAGTTTACAAAAGGTGTGTCCTCTGCAGCTGTGGTGGAGCACACGACGCGGGCATGCCGACGCTCCCTCGAAGCCGAGCAAGAGCAGCGCGGTCTAGCTCCATTCTCCGTATCTGAGGCAGTGACGTACGTGCTCCCGTGGACGTTGGACGACAGCGCTGCACCACCACCCTCGACAGGCACTGTGGAGGGGTACTGTGACTGCCGGGTAAGCGAAGTTTGTGCTCCCCTTGCTGTGTCCTCTTTCATCTTCGACGGCGAGGGCACCTCTATCGCTCTCGACGTGAGCCTGCGAAGGCTACCGTACCTGTCGCATGCTCAGGGCCGCCTCGTCGTGTGCGCGGCATTTGTGTTTGCCTCTCTCAAGATGGCACCACGCGCGGTGGTCAAGAGTCTTGGCTGCTGCCCAGCTCCCTTGTCCACCTCCATCGGCGAAGAAACGTGTGTCCTCTTGGTACACCTTGTCCACAGCCAAATGCCCCGGGCGCTGTCTCCGCAGTGCCGGGACGGCTCAAAAAGGGCCGCGGCGGCGCGGTGGCGTCAGGCGGCAAAGCGCACGCGAGATGCCTTGCGACTCCTGCAGCATGTGGCTCTGTCCGCTCAGCAGCACGATGGGAGAGACACTTCGGTAGGTCGCGCGTATACAGCACTGCTCCCCTCGCTACTGCACGCACTCTTCCGTTAGTCATGCGTGGCAAGTGCCAAAAGTGAAATACAGTGGGTGGAAGCGGCGGCAATGGACTAGCGTGCGTTTTTTTGTGTGTATATGCGTGCATCACCTCTGCACCGCACTGCCACATTCAAAGAATGCAAAGACTGGCGAAACGGTCCGGGAGACCATTTTGCGGCTGGACGGTGTATCAGCTGCAGGGTCTAGTCCGCTGGTCTGATTTTTTGGCTCGCCAAGGAGCGTAATGCGCTGTGCACGGCGTCTATGTCTCTGCCGTCTCTCTCGCACCGCGTGGCATCTGTACCCGCTTTTTCTTCCTTGGACTGCCCGTCACCGCCTAACACCCCCGTCTACGCCTTCCGCCACGCGTGGACGCGCCTTGCCGCATGATCAGACGCTCTACCACGAGCTTAATGTGCTCTGGGAATGCTCAGACACACACACACACACGGAGCAAGTGTTAAGATCACGCACTCTTTTCTCTTGGCATTTCATGCACACAGAACGGGATGTGTCAGTGCCCAGTGGCTTTGCCTCGCCGGGCCCATCATACTGCTTGGCGTCATCGTCCTTGTCCTCCCTCCTCCCCGCCTCTGCGAACCGGCGAGCCGGCAACGCTCCACCGCTATCGCGGCAGTACTCTTTGGCGCCAGATCCATGCCGCGCGGGGCAGGAGATGAGACGTCCTATTTCTTTTGCGACGATCAACGAGTTGACTGTCGCGCTCCTGGACCTCATGCGGGCCATCGAGTACGACACGTACCGCGTTCAGTCTGTGGCCACGGAGGCCATGGCGAACCTGCAGGTGGTTTGGCTGCATCTTATTGAGCGCACGCTGAACGCCACCGCTGAGCTCGAAGAGACGCGCCTGTCGCAAAAGAACGGTGAATATTCGCCCTCTGCAGCAGCAGCTGCTCATGTTGGAAGGCAGCGGCAACGCCAGCGCCACCTCTCCTAGTCGTCCCCCCACCCCACCCCCACTCCTGATAGGCCACCTCTGGTCACTACGTCATGCCACCCCCTGTGCATGCGCAACTTTTGCCTGCCCCCTCCGCTGCTTCCTGTTTTTCTGTCCCTTTCTATGTTCCGCTACGCTGAGTGTTTCGCCTCTCAAACTTCATCGTCGCCGCTTTTTCTTCCTCCCTCCCTCGGTGAGTACGTCTTCGCCTCCATCAGAAGTGCGCAACACAGCGGACGGAGCGGCCCAATCCAGTCTAGAATATTCGCTTGTGTGGCCGGGGCAGGCGCTATGCGTGTGGAATGGCGTGGCCGTGCGTCCCGATTGAGGGGCGTAGACGTGCAGGCATTCATGCACAGACGAGAGGCGCTAAAGCGCTGATCAGGAACTGTCAGAAAGCTCCGCCTCTCGTGTGCCTCAGTGTGTGGGTGTGGGTGTGGCGAGTGCGGGGGGGGGGCGAGGGAGGGGGAGGGGAATGGCCGTGCTTGTCTATGGATGCTGGAGTAGGTGCACATCTGATGAGTCTCTCGCCACATTGTCCCTCCGCCGCCGCCGCCGCCACCCCCCCTCTCTGCGCAGATCTTCTCGCATTTCTTTACCCACTCTTCCCTTTCTCCCCCCTCGTCCCATCTCCGTTGACTCTCTTTGGCCACGCCGCGGCAGGGCTCCTCTCCTAACGTGCCTGCGCGCGCGTCTCACACCGCTTTTCCTCTTCCTCTGTCCTCTTCTCCCTCGCTTCCTCTTAATTTCTCGTCCGGTTCTCGAGGCCTTCTACACCCTTGTGCGCCTCCGCGGCACCGCCTAAGGGCCCATCGTGTATTGCCAGCGACTGCGGGCGCATCGATCTCATCAGCATTTTTTCTGGTTGCACCGGGACCTTTCCTGCCTGTTGTTCCACAACGCGCCCTTACATACACTCATACACAGGGGAAAAACGCCTCTGCCCTCCCCTTTCCCTCTCCTTTCTTCGCCTCACACCTCACCATCTTTGTGCGTGTGTGTGCACGCGCCTATCCTACTCACGTACATCTTTGCTCCGTGCTCATCTCCCCCACCACCACCACCACCCACCAAGTCTACCTCTTGCCCTCCCCCATTCGCTATCAGCGTAGTCCGGCCCACTCCATCGGCCTCCTCCTCCCCTCTCCTCAGCAGCCCATCGTAGGCCTTTGTCCTTTCCTCTTACCACGGCTCTCAAGGGAAAAGGGACAAAAAAAACGCCGCGCGTGGTGGCCGCTCTTGCCCCCTCCCCCTCCTTCATACACACTTTGTTATTCCTGCCCCTATTGCTCTCGTCGCCGTTCGAAGTGCGAGGGAAGACGTCGTGGGCCGGCGCTGGTTTCCGCTCTGCTGCTGCTCGTCTGCTGCTCCGATCTGCCCCCTCCCCCCTTTCACACCGTCGCCAAGCGAGGCTCCTCCCTCTTCGCCGAGGTCCAACAAACAACGCGACTTGCACGTCATTGCGATACGGTGGCGAGGGTCGTTTGCTACACACACGCACGAACAGCACCAACCTTTTTTTTTCACAAGTTAACATGCCCGGCAGTCAGCCTGTCTCGGCAACGGTGACCTCGGCGTACGGTGCCCACGTCGAGCCGTTTGGCGAGTCCTTCCTCATAACGCTGAGCTCGAAGCATCTGCGTGTGCAGCTGCTTTCCCATGGAGCGGCGCTCAACTCGGTGAAGGTGCGCAAGCCGCATTCAGTAGCGTCGGCGCATGCTGCTACACCGGAGGCCGCGGCGCAGCCAGAAGAAGCGTGGATGGATGTGTGTCTCGGCTACACAAACCCAGAGGAAGCCCTCAGTGCAGACGCGGTGGTCGGCCATACGATCGGGCGGTACGCCGGGCGCATCGCCAATGGCTGCTTTGAGGTGAACAACATGCTCTACACGCTTGCCAAGAACTGCGGCCCGCACAACCTTCACGGCGGTCCTGACGGATTTCAAAGCCGCGAGTGGAAATACCTCCTCTCGGACGGGGAGGACGAGACCGGTGTGTCGTTTCACCTCGTTTCACCGCACATGGATGAGGGCTTTCCGGGTGAGCTCTTCGTGAGAGTCACCTACAGCATCATCAAGTCGGCTTCGGTGCCCACCCTCAAGTACGTCCTGCAAGCGTCCCTGTCCGACAACACCCCAGTGGACACGACGGTCATTAACCTGACGAACCACGCATACTGGAACCTTAACGGTGTGCCGAGACCAGTAGAAGCGGACGCGAAGGCGCCGCTGCCGCGAAGCATCACGAACCACTATCTCCAGTTGCAATCCAAGTACGTTGCCGTGACGGATGAATGGAGGATTCCGAATGGTGACATGCGCTCTGTCGAGGGCACCGTGCACGACTACTCGAAGCTGCGCTGTTTGGCCGAGGGAATGGAGGCGACGAAGGAAGAAGGACGTGACAGCGGCGGCTACGACGACCCAGTCGCCCTTGAGACGTGGGACTCGACCTTGCGAGAGGCAGCACTGCTGTACAGTCCGGCGACCAAGCTTCGCATGCGAGTGTGCACCACGAACCCAACCATCGTTGTCTACACGGCGAACGGCCTGCCAGCCGACGCCTCAGGTGCGAAGGGGCAGCGCTTCCAACAGCACAGCGCCATTTGCTTGGAATGTCAGTACTTCCCGAACAGCCCCAACGTGTCAGCCTTCCCGTCAACGGCGTTGAGGAAGGGAGAGGCGTACACGGAGACGACGACGCATGAGTTTCAGTTCTTGCACGCAGACATCACGGCAGAGGAAAGGCAGCAGCACCGTCGTTGAAACTCGCCGTCATCAATCTAAGTGTGCGAGCGTATGACTTTGAGTCGCGAGAGGAGAACGGGGAGGGGGGACGCAATAGGCGCGAGTGGCAACATGGTTGAGGGATGAAAGACCGCAGCGTCACTTCTCCCCCCCCATGCCCTCCCCCTCCCCTGTTGCTCCTCTCCTCACCACCATGTAAGTGGTCCATCATGTCTTGAGGTGTGCAGGGGCACCCCCTCGGGTGGCCCCCAACAGCACAAACCACGCACCGACGACCCTTAGACGGTGTGGAGTCTTTTTTTTTCGTTCGTTGGCATCTGTCTCGTTTTTTTGTTGTTTTTTTTCTCCTGTACGACTCACTTGGGCGCCGCGTGTCATCTACACACACACGTCTGCGCCACAGCAGACGTGTGTGTGTGTGTGTGTGCGGATAGCACGTGATTAGCATCTTGTCTGCGTCCCGACGTGCTTGGGAGCGTTGTCTCCTCCTCCGCCCCCTCCATAGCAGGAGGACTCACCCTGCTGCGCGGCACCTCAGGGTCCAGTGCCCCGCCTCGTTCGGGGCTGCCGAGAAGTCCCCTGTCCCTGGCCAAATGCCGACCAGCCGCTGCTGGCGGCACAGGGCCAAGCGGCACGCGACGTCCGCGGGCCAGGCCCTCTTGCTGTCGGCGCGGCAGGTGGGCACACGTGCGCCCCCCCCGCACTGGCCACTGACGCACGGGGCGCGTGGACACATCACGAGTGTGTGTGTAGAGGGGGGAGGGGGGGCGCTTCACGCGGGAACCCGCATAGCGTGGGGCGGCTGCGAGGTCACCGCCTGTGTGGCGAGGCGTGGGGGTGAGGCGGGGCGTGAGGCTTCGGCTGGTGCTGAGGTGGCGGAGGCGGCGCACTACTGTAGTGCGTGTCTGCGACTGCAGCACGCCGGCCGAGATTGGCTTCGCTGAAAGGGCCGAGGGCGAGTGACGCTGTGAGTGGGAGTCGAGTGTATACGATAGGAAGCGAAAACCTTTGGCACAAAGCAAACGGACGTGTCTGCATATCCTCTGCCTTGTGCCCGCCTTGTGCGCTGTTCTGTTCATCTCGGCGTGTGGGCGTGGCTTCGTTTTTCTGTATGCTGAGCGAGAAGAAAGACGGCAGTGATCCGGTCGGACTCTGCGATGAGATAAAGTGCAGTGGGAGGGGTCGGGTGAAATATGTGGGGGGGGACAGCAGCGGGGGCGAAGGCTTGCTAGGGAAGCTGGCGTCGGTATCGCCACCCAACCACCCACACACGCGCCGCTCCACGACATCGGTAGGTACGTGACCCCTTCGCTTACGTATTGGGCGCCTCCTTTAACAGGCGCAGCTTGCAAAGACAGACGCACTTCAGCTGAAGAGCTGACTTTGTCTAGGTCGTTCACTGTGAGCCTGTCTGCAGCCCCACCCAGCTGGTCACGGCAACGTCCCTGAACGTTCGTTCTCCACTCATCCTCCCTCGCCTCTGACACGTACATCTCGACACGCGTCCACATGCGCGCCTGTGTGCACTGTGCAAAAGGCCGATCGGGTGCACAAATGAGGGTCGGCAGGCAGAGAGAAGGTCAAAGAGGGAATCCTTTGTGGGGGGAGGGAGGGGGAGGGGGAGGGGTGACTCAGCTGGGTAAGCCTCTTTTTTTTCTTGTGTTTCTCGCGCATGGGACTCGGCACACGCAACCGATGCCGCGGCCACCTCCGCGTGTTTAAGGTGCTTGTGTCACTGGCGGACTGAAACAAAGAGAGTGGCAGAAGCGAAGGGCCCTTGCCTCTGCGGCTGGGGGGGCGAGCAGGAGAGGTCTTGCCAGTCTTCCAAGTCATCGCTTCCCCTCCCCCCTCCTCCTCCTTCTTTGTACAGACGCAAGGGCGCGCCTCGCTCGCTATCCCCCTTGACGTCGAGCATGAACATCGTCACATCCTACTTCCTCGTTCGCAAGCTTCTCGGTAGCCTTGCCATAGGCGGAAACGTTCTCGAGCACCAGCAAGCTCGCCAGCGTGAGTACATGGAATGCCTGAGGCTCAATCAACAGCATCCCGGCGTTGCTTCCATTCACCTCATCGTGGAGGGAGCCGACGCCTACGAGCATCTACTGAAGCATGTTCTCTGCAACCCTGACTTCCAAAATGAGTTGACGTTCACAGCGTCTGCGACGCCAACAACCACACGCCTCAGCAGACGCCATGCCGTTCCGATCGTGCCTGTGGTGCGCTCTGCCAGCGGCATGCCGTTGTACTCCGACCTCTTTGCCTATGCGAACCAGCTCCTTTCGCATCGCCTGACAATGGTGTGCAACGCGGACGTGTATCTTTCTCGCAGCCATTTTTCGCTCTCGGCGGTGGAAGACCTCTTTCGCCGGTCTCGCTGTCTACCCCTCTCCCCTGCAGCCCCCAGCGGAGAGTGTCAGGCATTGACGGAGGACGTGGCAGAGGGGGAGGTGATGCGGCTCGGCTACTCGCAGAGGGTGGGAAACCCCTTGGCCCTGGCGCTCACCCGCTACGAAAGCGACAGCCTCCTCGACGCCCCACTACTGTACGACTATCGTGGCTCGCACGATGCCTTTGTGTTTGTGCCGCCGGTGCCGCCTTCGTTGGTGCGCCGTGTTGCCCATCCACAAAACTCCTACAAGGCAGAGAACATCGTCTTGCATGAGCTGCAGCGAAGTGGGTACCTGACACTGAACCCGACGGTGGGGGATGGCATGCGCCTTGTCCACCACCACGCCGCTGATCTGCGGCAGTGGTTTCCTCCGGTAGACGAGTCGCGGTACGGCCGCGCGCAGCCAACCACAGTGGCACAGGCAGCATCACGCATCCGTGAGGAGGCACGTGTGCGGTTGTCGCCACTGTCTACATGAGGGCCGACCTCTGTTTGCAATTTATGGTGTGTCGCTTGTGTAGTGGACGCGCCCGAAACGGCTCCCCTTACCATTTCTCACCCTTCTCGAGCCCTCTCTGCCCGGGGTTGCGCAGTGCTCAGTCCACCTCTGATGGGCGAGGCAGCAGCCCTCGGCCATTGTCTCTCTCCGCCTCGCGTTCCCTCTTTGGGTAGTCTTTGTCGATGTTGCTCGACTTACCGGCGCACTCTGTAGCGCACGGGCAAAAATAATAGGGACTGTTCGGGTAGATACCGGGGCAGCATCGTCCTTCTCCCCCATCGCGCCTCCCCTTCCCCGAGGCCCCGCTTCATCTGCTGCCGTCAACTTGTATGGATCCAAGCCGTGAGCACTCTGCACAGGTTACGCCGGCATCGTCGTATCTGTATAGCGCGCGGGAAGTATTCTCATGGCTGGAAACTGGACGGCACGTCCTTGATGAATGGCACTGCTCTTTTGCATGCGTCCCTGCCCGCATGCACCCCTTTTTTCTCACTGTTGCTGCTTCTCTTTCATTGGACACCGCCCTCTCTCCTCCCTGCATCTCTTGTCTTCATCCTTTTCGGTGTCTCGATGTTCGAGCACACGCACGCATACATCTACGCACGCACACGCACACCTCCACATGCAACGTGCTTGCCCGTGGGTATACCTGTTGGCTTCCTCTCTCAGTGGCTGAAGAAGTGCTACACTTCGCTTCTTGTTGCTTTCCTGCTTTTTGTGTTTGTGTGGATTGCGTTTTCTTTCGCCTCGCACAATCTCCTCTACACCCTCCCTTCACACGTATTTTTATCCCGCCCACTCTCCTTTCTCTTACTAGCTCTCTCGGTGACTCGATCGGTCGCAAGAAGGACGCGTGCCTGCGTGAGCGTGCCCTGTCTCCGTTGCTCGCTCGCTGCACCGCTTTTGCTGTCACTACTGCGTCTTTCTCTGCTTCTTAGATCCGTAAGCACGCGCGTCTGCCTGCCTGCCTGTCTCTGTGTGTGTGTGTGGTGTATGTGACTTCTGATCTTTATTGTAGACGCTGACGTGCACGCACGAGCAGGTGCATAGGCATACCACACGGGCCGCCTCTACCTGCGTTCTTTGGCCGTATCCACTACTCCTTCCCCCCACCCCCTCCCGCTCTCTCCCCCCTCCATCCTCTTCTTTGCGTTTCCCGCTTCCGCTGCGTTTGCCCTTCTCCCTGTCCTGCCCACAGAGAGCCCTTCATTCTTCTCGAGTCTGTCCAAGCCTGTGCAAGTCTGTGCACATACGTTTGACTTGACCGATTCCTCGCCTGTTTTATGAATACGCCTTCTGTGTGCGCTGTCGTACGCCCTCCATTTCACCCCCTCACCCTTCTCTCTCTCTTTTGTGTCTGTGTGTGTGTGTGTGAGCGTGTGCATTGGTCGGTGCCCTTCATTCTGGTCTGTGCGGGCCCCTGCAGGACACCTCCCCACCCCCACCCCCAATACGGAGTCCAGCACGCATATTGAGAAAAGAAAAGCATACAAACACAGCGAGGCGTGGACAGAGCGGTGGACTCCCTACACAAGGAGTTTCTTTTCGAGGGGTCGCTACTTGTCTCCCTCCCCCTGCCCGCTCAGCCAGCGTAGGAGCGTGTCCTGTGCAGGCGCGCTGCCTCCAGGAAGCGTTCCTCTCCCCGCCTCTCTTTTTATTTTCAAGTGTGTGCTACTCTTCATCTTCGCTTCCTCTCGTGTCGTTGTGGCTGTCAAGCATACCCCTTTTTTTCGCCTCCTCTCTCTCCGCTTCACCTTTTCTTTGCCTGGACGCCGTCCACACCCCGTAAGCCAACCCGTCTCCCCCCTCCCTCCCCCCGTTCTATACATATATATTATATTTGCTCCGCCTTTGTCCCTGTTGAGCCCCAAAATTTTCGTTTCCGTTTTGGTTTGGGGGGTCGTCTCCTGTTTGTTTTTCTTTGTTTGCTCGTTGCACTTTTGTCTTCGCCTCCGCCTCTGTCTCTCCCCCTTCTTCTCGTGGGCGGAGCACATTTCAACCCTTCGCGTCGTCTCTGCTGTTGCTGTTGTGCCGCCGCGCCCTGCGGCTCCGCTTTCTGTGTGTGTGGGCGTGCAAATATTTTGTTGCGTTGAGCCGTAGTCTCTGGAGCCTCTCTTTCACCGTCGACACTCCGCCTCCCCCAAACACCCTTTTCCGCACCATCGGGTCATCCACCAGGCCCCGCTTTAGCATCCCCTCTCCCCCTAAAGCTCGCACCTCAGGCCGCACATTCTCATCTGCGGTGTCCGCCTCACTGCTGCCTCCCGCTTTCCCTTTGCATTTCCAAGGACGATTTCAGCCTTTCCTTTTCCCCTTTTCGTCGGCAGAGCGCAGGCGTGAACCTCATCAGCGTGCATGCCCCGCTGCTTTATTGTCGCTTTCATCGCTGATCAACTCTCGTGCGTCTGCGTCGTTGGGCTCCCGCGCCCCCCGTCCCACGCGCCCCCTCCCTTGATGTTTTGATTTTCTTGCTTAACGAGCAGCCCAGGGAATTCAAAAGGGGAACGCAGGAACGCGTGCGATTCAAAGAAAGGGAGGCCTTTCCTCTTCCTGCACCCCCCACCACCACCCTCCCCTCACCCACCCCACACCTTCACCACCGAACCCGCTGCTTCTCCGTAGTTATCATCGGCAAGATGAGTGTCGAGGTGCCCATGAGAAAGTCGGGGGACTCGGATGGCAAGAGCGGTTTCTTGGAAGGACTCAGGCTGAGCTGGGCCTACACAGTAGCAGATGTCCGGCGACGACCGCGTAACATCATCATCGGCACTGTTGCGGTGATGCTGCTTGTTTTCTTCTCCGCTATTGTGCTCATCGGAATCTTTAAGGCCCCTTACATCTTGCTACGCCTGGCGGAGCTGACGGTGGGCGAGATGGACATGGTTCTCGTCGGTGGCGGCGCGGCGCAGCTGCTCAACTACACAAAGCTGAACCAGTCCTTGTCCAAATCACCGGTCGTCGCTGGTGCCGCGCCGCGGTGGCTCGCTCGCGTCGACCTGAGCTCCGAGGCGGCCTATCGCGCCAAGCTGCGCGGCATCACTGATGATGCCACGGCCCGCACCGCCGCGGTCAACGTCCTGCTCATCAACTCTGAGCTGGAAGAGCGGCTCGGCATTGGACGCGGGTGGCCGTACCGCGAGATAGGCTTTGACGAGGCCCACATTTTCTACTCGGCCGCTGACTACGTGGGGCTGTCCGCTAACAAGGGCCAACGCGCTCATCTCAGCCTCAGTCTGTCGTCGTTGAGCAGCATTCTTGGTACGGACGCGTTCTCCTTCAACGTAACCCGCCCCACCGTGGTGACAGGCCCCATCTCTTTCTACCTGAAAGCCTTCTTCGAGCTCAACAACATCACAGAGAACTCGATATCCGTCCTCGACGTCGTTTCGCTGAGCATGGCGGCGACCATGGCGGATGCGGTGGAGTCGACGTCCGGCAAGTACTCGAGCGCGCTCGGCAATACTGTCGTCATGGACTGTCGACAAATCCTGGATGTGTTGGTCGAGCAGAGCTGCCTGCTGGGGCCGCAGAGCATTAGCCCATCCAGCGACTACTACTTCCCGACCCTCGCTGATCTATTCAACATCTCCATCCCTGTGACACGCCCCCTCAACATCCAGGACTACGCGATGCTGGTGGTGATCATGCTGGAGGGGCGGTACGACATGTACTATGCCGACACGAAGCAGCGCGGGCTCATTTTGGCGGAGAAGAGCAACAAAGTAATGGAATCTGTGGGACTGAACTTTGACGGCACCGTGCAGTTTCCGTTGATTACCATGATCAAGACGCTCGACACGTTCCGCACTTTGATGACCTCGGCGAGCGTGACGGTGGTGGTCGGCATCGTCGCGCTCGGAGCCATCCTTCTGTTCACACTGCTCCAGATCAACGCTGAGGAGCGGCAGTTCGAGCTGGCCATGATTCGCACGCAAGGTATGCCGCGCACCCAGATTATCGGTATCCTGGTTATGCAGACGCTCGCCTTCACCTTGCCTGGAACGGCGGGCGGAGTGTCACTCGCATGTGGCGCAAACGCGTTACTCGAGCAGCTGCTGGCGAACTTCACGAAGGCGCCAGCCCGCTTGGGCAACGTGCCGGTCTTTGCGATCGTGGCGAGCACTTTGATGGGCCTGGTGCTGCCGTTGATCGCCACCTACAGCCCGGTCAAGGTGGCGCTGGGGAGTAGCCTGCGTGATGCTCTGGACATCTATCGTCAGGTGTACAACGAGGCGCACGTGAAGGCGGTCCGGTTGGAGGAGATGGGCCTGAGAATGTGGCAAGTCTTCCTCGGTGTGTTCTTGGTCGTGGCGGGATTCCTGGTGTACTACCTCATGCCGCTGAGCTTTATCTTCTCGAATATGCTGATGTTCTTTGTTCTACTCGATGTCGTGCTCATTAGCATGATTGCCGGGCTGTGCATGATGATGTATGTTGTCCAAGGGCCGGCGGAGGTGCTCGTGCTGCACTTGCTGTTGTGGGGCCGCGAGAGGCGACTGCGCACACTCATCCGCAAAAACTTGCGCAGCCACCGCGACCGGAACTCCAAGGCGTACATGATGTTCCTGCTGAGCGTGGCGTGCCTTTCGGCATCCGGCATCACATTTGCCATGTTGTCCACCATCTCCGCTCAGTTAGCGCAGCTGACGACTGGTGCGCCGGTGACGGTGACCTCCGCCTCCTTTGCTCACCCACTGGACCAGGCCGACATCGACGCCTTCATGCGCAGTGAGGGCAGCCTCTACGCCACGCACTGGGCCTATACTTCGTTTCCGCTGCGCCAGTACCCGCAAGTACATGGCACGACGCAAGTCGGCAACCTCGTCGGCAACTTCCGCACCCTCGATGTGCGGGCAGTGACAGAGTTTTTCATGGAAGCCACGTTCCCGGAGTTCAACATGGTCAACAGCTACCACAGCAACTACGCGTACCCAATCAATACCTTCGGTCAACGCGACGTGATTCGCAGCATGTACGAGTCCCCGCCGCATCGCGACGCGAAAAGGGGGCAGAGGATCATAGCCACTGGTTTCCCACCGGGGGCAGTCATCCCGAACGCAACAGCAAAGGAGTCGCACGTTGTTCCCATGATCATCTCCTCTGCCGCTGAGGATGAGATAGGGATAGGGGTGAACTCCGCGGCCCAGCTGCGCTTCCGCTACTACCTGCAGGAGAACCCCAACCCAGTGTCCACCATCTTTTACCTCGAGCCACGCGCCCTCATGAACCGCCTTTCCGGCTTCCTCGCTGTCTCCTCGCTACCTATCCTGTTCAACAAGGGTACAATTCTTATTCCGGTGAGCTACTTCGAGAGCCTTCTCAACCCGCCGAAGATCGACTTTGACCCGGAGGAGGCGGTCCGCATCACAAACAATTCCGTCCTGGAGGTGCGCCAGGCAGCGCTCTACGTGCAGCTCCGCAGTGACCTCACGAAGCGCGAGCGAGAGCTCTTTGTGAACGCGCTCCAGGCGCACACCGACGGGCTCTTCCACACAACCGTCGACACCGCGGCCACTGTGGAGCAGCTCCGCTCCGTGCAGAACCTCATTATGAACTTCTTCTACTTCACCTCGATTATCTGTATCATACTGTGTGCCTTCATGATGTGGGCTACATTTATCTCGAACGTGCAGCTCAATGCGTGGGCGTTTGGCGTGCTGCGCTCCCTCGGCTTCCGCAGCGCGCAGCTCATGCGCGGTGCCGTCTACGAAGCCCTTTGTATTGTCATCTCCGCGTTCGTCTTGGGACTGGTGGTGGGCACTACAATTGGTATGACGATGGCTGTCCAGCTGTGCCAGATTTTGGTTCTGCCGCTCACTCTTAGCTTTCCATACGTGCTGGTGGCGTTTGTGTTCGGCATGGCACTCGTGGCGGCTGTCGTCGGCTCGATCGTGCCCCTTCTCGCCCTGCGCAAGAAGCCCATCTCTTATGTCCTGCGCGTCGCCTAGGGCGGGCACATGTGTCTGTGCCGTGTGTGCGTGTGCATGTGCACGCGCATACATTATGTGTGGTTTGGAGTGGGAGCGACGTTCGGCGTGTCTTTCCGTTTTTTTGCGTAACGGGGCGCGTTGAGTTGTGGCCGTTTTCTTTTTTCGCCTCTGCTTGTCTGATGTTGGTTATTATTATTTTTTTCGTCTTCCCTGTGGGTCTTCTCCGCCACACCTTACCTCCGTCTCCGCCCACTTTCGGCGAGCTGAACGGCTTTTGAGTAGTATGCCTTCGGCGAGTGGGGGAAGGGCGTGTGTGTGTGTGTGTGTGTTCAAGTGGATGATCATCACTTTCTCTCTTTGCCTTCACCCCCCCTCCCTCCTCCTTTTCCGCTGCCCCTTACTCACTTTTTCTTGTTTTCGTAGTCTTTCCCTGTTTGGCGAAACCTTTGGACCCCTGCCGAAGCCAACGTCCGCGCTCGCATTGCCGATCAGCGTTACGGGCATCTCTCTCTCTCTGTCTGTGTGTTCGCCTCATGTTGCATGTTGCTGTCGCCTGGCCGTGAAAAAGGCCGCCACCTTTTTTCTTCATCTTGTGGCACTATTGAGATGTCAGGCGGGCAAGAGCTGTTGCCCTACTCATCGTGGCGCCACCTGCACCCTTTCCGCGCTCGTCTTGTTTTCGTTGTCGTTGTCCCTTTCACTTCCTCCCCATCGCAGAGGCGGCAGCCATGTGCGCTGCTCTCAAGTGAGCGATGGAAAAGAGGTTTTATGCAGAGGAGGGGGTCATCTCACGCGCCACCGGGCGGAATGCGTCACCTCCTCTCCCTTTCTTTCGCGCTTTCACGGCCCTTGAAAAGAACACAGAACGGAGCAGCAATGGCATCCTGTCCTTTTAGACCAGGAGAGCACACACACACACACATCTGTGAGATTGGCGAGCGGCCGTCACGGGAGCGCTCGCCTTTGTCACGTGTGGTGTTTTTGCAATGCAATCCTGGGGTGTTTTTTCTTTTTCGTCTCTCTCTTTCTGTGTATCTGCTCGTGAAAGTGTGGATCTCTTCACCTCCACTCTCTGCAGACGGCAGTGTCACACGTTACCGCATGTAAAAATGGCTGCGTCCCCCCTTGCGCCACCCATCTCTCCCCTTCCGCTCATACCCCACCCATTCACGTTACACATGTGTATGTATCTACACATAAATATACACATATGCGCACGATGTGCGCGCACCAACACAAATGTGCGCGCTGAACGAATCGTTACGGACTCGCCTCCAAGGCGTAGTCCTTTCCCTGACCGACTCTTCACTGCCACTATTTCCGTCCGCCGCTATCCTTCGCGCGTCGCGTACTCGCACATACCTCCTCGCTTCCCCACCGTCCCTCGATGGAGCGGAAGCCGGGCGCTGTTGCTGCTTTGCTGTGAGTTCCCCCCCCCCCACTCGTTGTTTTTCCCTTGGGAGTAGATAACTGCTGCCATTAAACACGAGAGTTGCACACACGCATTCCTCTCTCGAGGCCGTACGTACGCTTAGGGCCAACACCTTGCGTACGATGGTATGTGCGTCATCTGCTGAAGCCGGCATTGAAACAGCTGATTCAAACACAGCCCGCTCCTCACGCGCCTGCGAGACGGTAGCGCCAAAATCGATGGGGAAGCCCCAGCGATCGCATCCAGCCGCAGGCAGCGATATCGATCGCTACTTCAAAAGCGCTTCCAGTGCAACGCAGATGAGCCGCACTCTGGATACAACCCGCAGAAACCGCCGGGTTGGTGCCGTCACGCTGCACGAAGTCTGTGGTTACACTCACCACGGCGTGCCTGCGTACAGCAATGGCACCTCGAGCACATGGACGAACAAGAAGAGCTTCCGTGAAGGTGTCTTCATGGGTTATCAGTGGCAGTGTGTCGAGTTCGCCAGGCGCTGGCTTTGGGTGACGCACCGGCTGCTGCTGCCGCAGCGCAGCTGTGCCTACTGCTTTGCCTACTGCACACACGTGTACCGGCTCAAGGAAGGCCCGTCACCATTCTCGCAGCGGCCCCACCTGAACGGGGGAGCCGCTGCGGAACAGAACGGTGCTGGTTTGGCCGCGTCCTCCCTACCAGTCACCACCGCGACAGAACTGGGACTCCGTGGGCCGCGCGACAACAAAGATGCGTGGGAGAAGGTACCCGCGAAGTTCGTGAAGCAGGGCTCACTGGTGCCTCCGGTGGCGGACAGCTTGATTGTGTACCCGATGAGCTTCGGCAGCCCATGGGGGCACATCGGTGTCATCACCGCGGTGGATTTGGATCGGTGCCTCGTCTACGTGGCAGATCAGAACCGCTTTTTCCACGACTGGAACGGCAAGTCCTACAGCGCCGTCTTTCGACTGGAATACAACAAGGGCCGATTCTACATCCGCGACCACGAGAGCGAGTGCACGGGATGGCTGACCTTTCCCACCTTGGTGGAGGGGCACTAGGTGGCCCACATATCCAACCGCTCCTGCGTAGGTGCGTGCGAAACGAACTGAAGCCCCCACCCCTTCCCTCCCTCTCGAGACAAATACGCACCTCCGCCGATCCCTCGGCACGTTCTCTACCTTCTCGTGTGAGCACACGGTGCTGTCTAACAGCTCTCCCTCCCCCCAACCCACCCACCCTGTGAAGTCTTTCTTTGCACTTGGCGTCTTCGCGGTATCATCGTGTTGGATGCATCTTTTCTTTACTCTCCGAATGTTTGGCCTCCTCTCCCGTGTAACCTCTTCGCTTGCTTCCCTCATGTTAGGAGTGGTATTCTTGCTGTCTTTGATTGCGTTCTGTCTCTGTGTGTGTCTCTGTCTCTCGCCTCTTTCAAGATCATGTGTGGGCGTGGCATGACGAACGGAGTCGGTTGCTTTAAGGTGTCGGGCGCCCGCGCCCCGCCGTTGGCAGCCTATCCCGCCCCCATCTTTTTTTCCGGACGCAGTCTCGCATGTGGCGGTATACGCGCAGGCACATCCAAGAAAAAACGTACATGCGTGCAGAGGCGCAGATACTGCCACTTCGAGCAGCCACAAGCCCGTTTCTCACTCTTCTCTCCGTCTCGATCTTCCGCATGGATCTTCAGCCCCTCTCCTCCCTCTGATGCCTGCGGGGCGCCTCTTTGGCTCTCTATGGACTCTTCCTCTACCATCGTACTCCACCGCCCTCCTCCTTCACCCCTCCCCGGCTTTTCCTCGGTTGACGGGCATGGCCACAATCATTATTACCAGGATGGCCATCACGGCCCCTATTTCTCATGCGCACCGGTGCTCCTCTCCTCTCCTCTTCGCTTCCGTTTCCCTGTCTCTCTCTCTCTTGAGGCCGCCTGTCTTCGGTGCTCCCCCACCATCTTATTGTGCTCTCGGCGTTTGTCGAGCGAAGCGGCTCAGGGCAGCCATCGCGCGTCTGCCTTCTATGCTGGAATACGTGAGGTTGTGCCTTCTCGCGCGCGTCCCCTTTTCGTTCGTTTCTTTTTGTTGTTGTTCTCTTGGCATTACGTACCCTATCAGCATAACGCAGTCACCGCAACACGAGGTGCTTCATCCTGAACGCCTCCCCTTCCGTACGTCTCGCCATCCCTCCCTTGAGCGTTTAAAAAAAGCGGAGCACAGTCGTGCAGGCCGAGCGCAGGCCACCACGCGGTCGCCAATGTGTGTGTGTGTGTGGATATACCTGGTGAAACGGAACTGGGCAGATGCGCAAGAAAGCATAAACGCGGAGTGTCGCCAAGTGCACGTTCCTCCTCTCTCAGTCTTCCTGTTCATACCCCTCTCTCCCAACACACACAAGCACACGCTTTCTCCTCTCGCAACTTGAATATCATTCCTCACCCTCTTCTCCTCCATCAAACCTCCACTTGCGCCCTTCCAGAACACACAAGCGCGCATAGCAGCAAACTGAGTTTGTATAGAGTGACGCAAGCACCACCAGTCACAACCGCTGCTCTCTTTTTCCCATCCAGCCACCCATCCCGTCCTCGTTCCGGGAGCTCTCTCCCCACCTCCTCCCGGCCCTGCGCCCCCTCCCCTCCCGGCATAGGCATACTTCTCTCCGCTTGTTTCAAGGTGAGGCAATCCGTGGTGTGCAGCGCCTACACTTCTTCAGCTGGCCCGCACAAGCTCCCGCAGTCTGCTGCACTTCATCCTCGTGTTGTGGGAGCCGAAAAACAGACGCCAAGCCGAACGGAGTCGTACCGTCGCCCCGTGAATGCCAAACGCAGGTGCGCCGATGACGCAGTCGTCACACCCGTACACGTGTATAGCCATTCCGTGTCAGCCGCTGCCGTTGCAGAATCTGCAGGGGGCGCGCACCGCGTTGGGTTCGGGAGTATTGATTCACCCGGCCATTGTTGCCGTTGCGGAGCAGAAGGCTCTGTATACACAGTATTCTCACGCCGTACCACCGACCCCGCAATACAGTTTCCCCCCTCAGGGCATGACCGCGGTTGCCAGTACGGTGCGTGAAAGTACGCAACACATGGATGAGGGCCGCCGCACCTTCACGCAGCCCGCAGCATTGCCTCAACCTTCGCCATCTGCCTGCGTGCAACACGAAGCGCTTGCAGGTGCCTCGTCGACAATGCCTGCGGTATCACATGTGGATACCACCGTGCACCCCCCGCCACCGTCTGAGTGGCTTCAGGCCATCCTTGTACTTCAAGAGCGTCAGCTGCTTTGTTGGAAGCAACTCGAAGAGACCCATAAGCTGATGGCTCACCACCTTGAGCGGCTACAGGAGGAAGTGCGGGGCCTACATGAAGTCATGGCACTTGATCGTGGCAAGCACTCCACGAAAGAGGCGGCTATCACCAGCACGGCAGATGAAGACAAGCGCTCCCGCGCGGACGAGAAGGGCCGCTGCGAAGCTGCGATACTGACAAGGCGTGCGGCAGCCTCTCCCTCTGAAAAAGCCGCAGGCGGCCATGGGACAAGTTAGTGCATAGGGCTCGTTTGCTGGGAGTGAGTACTGCCTCTCTGCCTGTCGCCGCGCAAGACACGCCAGCCTGCCGCGCTGTCTCTCACCCTGCAGTGTGCCTGAAAAGCTGCGCTCCGAAGCCATTCGTAAAACCGAAGAGTAGCGGTACGGAGAACGGTGCGGCACACTCGCAATGCACCCCTGGCACTGCCGACAGTGAGGCGGATGTCTTCCTGCTGTGACACAGTCTGCTCATTTCTTTGCCACTGCGCTTGCGCCCACCTGAAGGTCCTGTCGCCCCTCTCCCTCTCTCCCGCTACATCCGTCTGCTGATCAACGCCCCGCTGATAAGCGCCAACACAGATTGAAATGAAAAGAAGAGGATGCTGCTACTCTCTCTCCCTCTCTCCCACTGAAGGGGGAGGAGGAGGACGGCGGCACCGCCTCCCTTACCGTGGCCAGGCATCGCCAAGGAGGAGAGGAACGCCATCTCCTCACTCTGCTTCCTGATCGTGCGTTGCGCCAAGCTCTGGTTGACGACCCTGGGCCGCCTTTACCGCACGGCACTGCTGGCCGTCGTCACTCTTCTCGTGTGAGTGTTTGTGCGCGCACGGGTGCGTCGTCATCCCAGGCCGATATCGAAGCGCCGAACTCGCTCCTATGCCCCTCTTGTGTCCTCCTTTTTCCTTCCCCGTCCCACACCCTATGCACACATGCACGCAGTCGCATGAGGCGCACCCACACCACCCCATCTGCGATCGGTAGCCGCACTGAACGACACACGCGCGCATAAAGCAGGGAAGTAGTATCAGCAGTCGGACTGCGGTTCATTGATAGACTCGCCGCCCCTTCCGCGCGTGCAGCGGTACACTCCGTGTCACAGCCGAACACTTTGATTCTGCCCATCCACTTTCTATCTTTTTCCTCCGTCGACGATTCGGTGAAGAGCGTCTCTCATCTTCCCCTCCCTCCCTCTGAGCGTCGAGACAGGCACGCACGCCTGATCCACAGACTACGCCTCTGCGACGGCTGTTGTCTTCTCTTGCCGGCTGCTTGACCGCACACACACACATACACACATATACCTACGCACGCGGAATCATCTCCGCACCCCGAGCAGCGCGCTATCTATTCATCCTCCTCTCTCTCTCTCCTCTCCATGGACACCACATGGCAATCTGCTATTGACCGGACGCTGCGCTCGACGGAAGCGACGCTGGAGCAACTGCAGTACCGCCGTGTCAGCTACGATCGCGCGAAGCGCAAGGTCGACGAGTATCTTGGTGCGTCACCGAACCACCACGACAGTCAGCCCAATCTCGATGTGTTCGACCAGGATTTGAGCCTGCCACCGCCCTTGCCGCAGCATCTGCGCTACCGTGCCGCGCGCGTGACAGGCTCGTCTCCGCTGGCGCAGATCTCGCTCGATCACTCGACCCCTGCGCGGCGGCCACGCTTACTATCCTCAACAGCCGGCGCTTCGGATTCGCGGACAGCTGACCCGTCGTCTTCACCGCTACAGCTCGTTAATGCGCAGGTGCGCGGTGCATTGTTAGAGCTGGAGCTGGAGAAGGCAAAGCGGGCGGACAGCGTCCGCGAGCTGACTTACCGCACCACTGCTGAGCTCGCTGAGGTGCGTAGTCTAATCGCGCAGCTGCAGACAGAAAATGGGGCCCTGAAGAAGTCTGTGCGCGCGCTGGAGGGGCGACTCGGGTCTGAGGGCGATTCAGACGGCTTGCTCAAGGGTGCAGTCAGCGGGGTATCCACAGCCGCCGAAGGTGCATCCTTCATGTCCTCGTCTGGTGCAATAGCCCGGCCACCGCGAGCGGGAGCGTTGCCCTCGGCGGTCACAAGCAGCGGGTGTAGCCTTGCGCACGACGCGTCAATCGCCGCCGGTGTGCCGGCGTCGCTTGTGGCCCGCGTGGAAGTGCTCGAGGCTGGCCTCGCTCGGCTGCAGCAGCAAGCAGAGGACCGGCAGGCAAGTGCGGCAAGCGTGCTCCGGGAACTGGTCAAGACAGAAGTGGGCTCGGAGATGTCTCAGATACGCGCGCTGGCACGGGAGGCCGCCCGCGAGAGCGCGGAAGATCTGCTAAAGCTGCGGCTTTCTGCCTTGCAGTCGAGCACGCAGGCGGATGTTCAGAAGGCGCTACGCATCGCATCCGCCAGCGAAACCGCGGCCCAGCACGCGCAGCAGCAGTGCCGCGAATCAGAGCAGCGGCTATCCTCGCATATGCACAAGATGCAGGCACAGTTGTCGGAGTGGCAGCGCGCCCACAGCGGTGACGCGTTAGGCAGCGCCGCCTTTTCCGCGTCCGTGTCGAGTCAGCAGGGGCAGGAGCGTCTTGCCACGGTGGAGCGCCACGTTGATGAGCTGCTGCGCGGCGTGCGAAGTCAACTGCAGCAGCACCGTGCCGACGTCGAGGCGCACGCGGATCGCCTCGCAAAGGAGCTCAAGACGCTCTCCGGAGTAGTGCAAGGAAAAGCTGAGGCCTCTGAGCTGCTGACAGTGCAGGAGCGTCTTGAGGAGCAGGAGCGAGGTGGCAATAGCAGGTGGATGTCTCGCGACCAGGTGACCGGCCTGCTGCGCACGCAACTGCAGCCCCTCCACGATGAGGTGAGCAAGACACAGGCTACGGCTCAAGAGACGCTTGACAACACTGATGCGTGGCGGCGGCAAGCTGCAATGCGCTTCGCCGCGATAGAGGCCAGTATGGAGAAAGCAGACGCCACCGGCGCACAGCAGGATCTGCAATTGCAGAGCTGCGCACGCGACATACAGCAGTTGCGGAGGGACATGGCTGGCATCCAGTCCCGCATGGCAGAGGCAGTGCAGCAAACCAAGGCGGAACTGGCAAGCGTCTGGGATGGCAAGGTCCAGCTGCTGGAGGAGCGCACGCAGCAGGCGCACCGAGAGCGGCAGCAGCACACCGACATGCAGCTCCGCCAGCTGGAGCAGGCACTGGCGGAGCAAAAAGAGACGCAGCAGCGAGCCCGTGTAGCAGGTGAGTCGGCGGAAGAGCGTCTCCGGCGGACGGAGGCGGCGCTTGCTGGGGCCGAGGCAACCTTGATGCGCACGGTGGAGGATGTTCGGGCCAAGTACGAGGCGTTGCAGGGAGCCATGCAGCAGAGTTGCGTGCTTCCGGTGGCTCGGGTGCAGCAAGACATCGAGGCACTGCAGCGTAAGCTGCAGGCGGTGGAGGAAGACCGGTCACGGCTGAGCAGCAGCTGGACGCACCAACTGGCGGAGGCGAAGCATTACCACGAGGAACGCGTCCAATACGCCCGGGAGGTGCTTGAGCAGCGCCTCGCTCACCAAAAGGAGCTCTATGAGGAGCTCCGAACACAGCAGGCACTGCAGCGGCGCGGGGCAGAGGAGCAGCACCAGCAGCTCATGGACCGCGTCCGTCATCTTCAACAGCTTAGGGCGACGAGCGTGGTGGTGCCGACGCCTGCGCGCGAGCATCCTGCCGAGGCAGAGAGCACTCCTGCGCTGGCAGGAGCAGCAGCGTTGAGCACCAAAGCCGACACATTAGTTGTGGAAGAGTACCAGCGCAACCTGCAACTGCTCGCCAGCCGGCTTCAGGATCTCGACGAGCGCATGGGAGCGGTCGAGAAATCTTGCGCTGACGTCCCGCTCACGATCGCAGACTCGACCAGCTCCATTGTGAAGTGGTTGGAGGGTCTGCAAGGTCGCGTCGAGGCTGCGGCGGATGACTGGCAGAGACGGCACGATGAGCTAGAGCGCGACACGGAACTGCAGCTGGGCGCCCTGTCGAGGAGGTGCATGGAAACGGCAGCGTCCATGGACGCTCAGCCGGCACTCACGGCGCGGCAAGTGGAATCGTTGCTGTCTCCGCTGCCGCTCGTCACGCACATTTCAGCCGACGAGCCGAGTCTCCGGCACCTCGCGCTGCGCCTGCGAGACCACTTGTCGTTGACGCCTGAAAACACAGCTGCTTTAGCTGACATGCAGGCGCACCTCGAGGCTCTCGCAAAGACGCTGGAAGTGGTTCAGGCGTCAATGGAGAAAGCGCAGCGCGAGATCTCCGGACTCAGTGAGACGCGCCTTGCGGACGAAGCTCCTGCTGCTCTTCCCTCGTCAGACCCAGAGGCTGCGGCTGCGCAGGAGGAGTTGCTCAATGCCGTCCGTAGCCTACATGGATCACTTGCGGAGCAGCGCGAGCGCCAGGACAGCCTCGAAAAAGGACTGCGTCAAATCACGGTACAGCAACTCGCCACTGTCACCAAAGATCTGGCGGAGCTCAAGCAGGTGACAGACAGCGTCCCGCTTGAGCTCTCAAGGCTTACAGACCAGTGCAGCACACTCCAATCGGTGCAGCGGCAGCAGCTGCCAACGCTGCAGAAGTATGTGCAGGATGTTGTTGAAATAGTCCAGTCCAACCAGTCGGCGCAGATGGACCCGATCCAGCTTCGGCTGCGCGCCGTTGAGGATCGGCACAAGCAACTGCAGGCGCGACTGGAGGAAGTTAACGCTACACACGAAGTGGATACAGCTCAGAGAGTACAAGATCTGCAGAAGAGGCTGGACCATCAGCACAACGTACACAGCGCGATCGAGGGGCAGCTGGCAGGTTTGCGCGACGACGTTGCAGCCACGCGAGCGGATGTGGACTCCCTAGCAGAGCGCATGGCGGCAGCAGAGCAGGCAAGGGAGCACACCTCAGCCAAGTCGGCCGCCCTGCAAGTCGGCCTGTCACCCGCCAACACCGACGAATTCGCAGCGGCAAGAGCGGGCGAAGAACGTATGGCACCCGACGCTACAGCACTAGAGAGCGACGTGGCAGAGAGCATGTGGGGTACTTCGGACCATCTCGCTCTCCCGGGAGCCGCTTTAGCCGAGCTGCGCCTTTACACGATGGAGATCGATGCGCGGCTCACTCAACTGCACGAGCAAACACACGACTCGGTGTCCGTGACGGCAGAGATGTTGGGCGCATTTCGCGATGAGCTTCAGAATGTTGTGTTTCGCTTTGCGACGGCCGCCGCGCAGCTCACCGGGAAGGCAGAGGCGGGTGGAGCAGAAGAAACAGATGCCCGCGATGACGCCAGAAGGACGGGGAAGGTGGCTGCCACGGGAGCCGCCGCCTCCTCCACACTGCCACCCATTCACTGCCTTGAGGACGTCTTTGCATTTCTGCTGCAGCGACTTTACCAGCTTCACCATGCCCTGCAGCAGTTGCAGCTTAACACAGTGGAGACGTTGGAGATTCTTGAACAGCATGAAGAGTGTGCTGCGTCGCTACCAACGCTCCAGCGCACTGTAGATGTGATGGCGGCCACCCTCGTACCACTGGCGGAGCGGCTCGGCGTGGACACTGGTGCCTTCTGCGCTATCTCGGCGCAGGAACTAGAAGGCGGCCATCACTATGCCTCCCTATTCCCGCCCTCACGTAGCAGCAGCAGCAGCAGCCGTTCCTCTGAGCAGGATCCGTGGGTAAGGGTCTGACTGCCCTGCACACGCTTCAAGCGGAAAGAGAAAGAAGGGAAGGGAGGGTTGGGGGAGGGGTTGCGTCATGGGCGCCCCCTGTCCTCATGGCCCCTCTGACTCTCTTCAGTCAGCCGGCTCGCTCGCTCCTTTTCACAGATGCTCTTGTCTGTGTCTGTGTGTGTCTGCGTGGACGTCGCTTGAAAAGACAATCACCATTCATCCTCATTGTCGCAGTTGCTCTCCCTCAATCACCCCTTAGAGCACCGAAAAATTGTGTATCGGCATATCCGACTCGACAGCCCGAATGCACGTGCGTGCCAATGCACCGATATCTTCCTCATCGCGTTGGTACCCGCCTGATCAGCGGTGCTGACTCTTCGCCCCAACCCCACTCCACACCTCTCGCCCTCCCCCTTCGGCTCTTCCTTCTGTTTGTCAGCCCTTTTCGTTTCCTCTCTCCTGGCCGGCACCACTTCTTTTCAGGACTCACCCACACACGCCGCTCTCCTCTGGAGTACTGAAGGACGTGGCCGGCAGTCCGCACTACCCCTACGCATTCCGTCCTCCGCTTCTTCACCGGAGAAACTTGGCCACACAGATGACGGCGTCCTCCGTCGAGCTGGAGCAGTTAAAGCGGCGGCTGATCATGGAGTACGAAGAAGAATTAAATGCGCTGCTGGGTGCCCGCGCCGCTGCGGCTGAAAGGGATGGCTTGGTGCCGATCCCGTCCGCCACACCCTCATACCTTTATCAACAGCTCCTCTGCCTGCGCGCTGGCCGCCCGTACGGCGTCGGGGTACCGACGACCGCGTCAGAAACGGTGCAGCTGCTAGCGGAGAGCCAGCCGCCGCTCGAGGTGATGCTCATGCAGCGGCTGCACAAGGCACAGGATGAGAGCATTCAACTCCTAGCGATTCACTCAGCTGCGACAATGGCGGCGGTGACGGCGCGAGAGTCCGCAGAGAGAGATGCAGGAGCAGCAGCTGCTGCTGTGGACGATGCGACCGCTGGCGATGAAGCGCACGAAGAAGTCGCAATTAAGCCCCTCACCGCGGAAGATCGAATGGCGTTGCTGTCGCGACTTGCGAAAGCTAGCCCATCGCCGTCTCTTGCCGAGCCGACTACTTCGAAAAGTCCTTCTGTCGCTGGCAACCATGCTCATGACGACGTCGCGACTGACAAGGAGCGGGTTGCCGATGCCTGTGAGGATGAAGGCCGGGCTGAGGAGACAACAGACGAGGAAGTGGTAGAAGAGATGGAATAGGCAGCTGCTTTTTTTTTCGTTTCGGTCCTCTGGCGATGGTGGTGCTGGCCCCTCCCCCCTCTCTTTTTTCATGAGCGTGTCTCGCACCCCCTTTCAACTTCGCTTCAGCAGCATTTCCTTCTCTCCGATATGCTGTGACATGATGCGCGTTGGTGTCTGTCTGTCTGTGTGTGTGTGCAGTCTGACCCACTGATGCCGTGAAGGAATGCGCAGATGTACTAACGGCGGGATGCGAAGGTCTGTACAGTCATTACTTTTCGCCACATCCCACCCCACTCCTCGCCCTCTGTCTCTCCCTCCCTTCTCGCCCTCCCATCTCGTTTACCCCTATTGGGGTACATAGTTCAGGAGGGATGGGCTCGTGGCGCCTCTCCCACCCGCTCTTTTTTTTTTACGGGCAGGAGGGGGAGGGCATAGGGAAGCGATGTACGTGCTTACGCCGTGCACGACAGGACGTGGGGCTGCCGCGCCTACAAAGCATTGCTGCTGCGTCCTTTGACGATGGTGGACGGTGTGTCTGTGTACGCGTGTGCGCTTCCGACGAGAGCTGAGATGACGGAATGAGAAAAGGAGAGAGGGAGAGGGAGAGGGAGGGGGGGAAGTATTCCCAAAAGATGAAACGGCCTCACTCTTTCGACTCACGCCGTGCGCACCGCAGCGTGGAGGGCACCATTGGCGAGAAGGCGGCGAGCCGTCTCCTCTCAGTCGCCTTCAAAATAAGCATGCCTCACCTTTCGGGTGGCCTTATGATCTTCCTTTGCGCAACTGTCACCTCCTTTTTTCGTCGTTCGTCTGGCACGCCATTCCTCTCTCTCTCTCCCTCTCCTCCCGCCTTCTCCCTCCCTCGCTTGATCCTCGTTAGCCAAACGGAAGTTGGCTCGATAAGGAGACTACAGCACACGCACGCACACACACATACACACAGACTCGCGAGCTATCTCATCTTCGTGCCGCTGTCGTCGTCGTCGTCTTTGGAGCTGTTTCACTCAACTGCTCTGGGGTAAGGCGACCGCTTTCATCATCCGCGCCCCATAGCTGCTCCCGCATCTGCGCGTGCTTCACCTGCTGTTTCTTCCTCTTTTTTTTTTCTTTTTTTTTTGAAGGTGCCCCTATTGCTGTTTTCTTCTTCGCATTTCTCGCGTGTCCATCTCTCTCCCCTCCCTGTTGAGGGCTCGGTGCGTATTGTGTGGGTGTACGTGTGTTGGTGCGCGCTTGAAAAAGGTCTCCTGTAGGGTCCTCTCTCCGTTGGCAGTGTCTGGGGACTGCAAAGCATCCCCCCGTCTCTTTGTTGTGGGGGAGGGCACACGTCACGCGGTGACCCCGGCGACTTCATCTGCCTCCGTCACGCGCCTAAGGCTTTCTTTTCGCATCGGAATGGGCCAGCCAAACACGAAGGACCCAAAGCGGCGCCGTGCGGGCCTCTCCGGCACGAGTGTCAACAGCAGCAATCGGCCCACCTGCGTCCGGCCGACGGCTGTCACGGACAGCGTGCTGCAGCAGGCCGGTGTGACTTCAGGAGCTACGCGCCACTCCGACCCAAGCAGCGGGCACAGTACAAGCCGCGGCTCTCTGCCGCGGCCGCTGTCGGGATCCGCTGGCGTCGCTGGCAGCATTACTAGCAATGTGCCTGCCAGCACCTTCCCCATTGTGCTGCGCTATCAGGACCAGGATGTGCGTGCGCTGATCGAGTCGAGAAAGCTGGTGTACGTCGCCGTAGAGGCAATGAACTGGCAGCCATTGCCCATGACACCAAGCACGGACTCCTTCTACGCGCTACTGGAGCTCCCGGCTGGCAACCACAACTACCGCTTCCTTGTGAATGGGACAGAGGTTGTAGATAGCACGCAGCCGCTAGCGCCGGGGCCGACGCCCTCGAACTTACCTGAACCCCTGCAAGCTCCCCAGGCGCCTGCTGGCTTAGCGGCGACGCAGCCCTTGCCAAAGCCCGTTCCAGCACGTGACGGCAAGCCGGCCAACACCATCTTCCTGAACGATGTGCTGCTGACGACGAAGGAAGATGACGATATCATGGATAATGGGGAGGGATGGGGCCAGGAGCCGATCATGTTCGAGGAGTCCCGCAAGTACCCACCTATCGTGCCCCTGCACCTGCGGTACACCCCTCTCAACACCCCACCCACGCTCGTGCGCTGCTCCCGCGATGGTCGCATGGCTGTTATGGATAGCGGCGTAGAGCACAACTCGCGTGTGTCGCCGGAGCACCTGCCCCTGCCGCTTAGCGTCACGATCAACCACGTGTACTTTCAGCGCCGCGAGGATCACGCCGTTGTGGGCGTAACGACGCGATACTGCAACAAGTACACGACGGTGGTCTACTACTCTCACCTGCCCGAGAGCCCGGTCGACGCCTTGGAGTCACTGAAGACCTGAGTGGCGATGCAAATGGGAGGGTACAAAAGAAGGGAAGGGCGGGGAGCCGATGCTCAGGTGCCCTGTGCGCGGTGCTCGTGAAGCGCGTGCCGTATTTTCACGGCTTCTCTTTCCCCCTCCGTGTGTGGATGTGGGTGTGCCATCGTATGGTTGCCCTGCTGCACCCATCTCAGCTGTCCTCCGTAGCCGTGCGGGTGCGGCCCTTCGGCGTCTCTTCTTCGTTTATTGTTGTTGCTGTGATTCACGTGAGGTATGGTATGCGTCGAGGGGGTGGGGTATATGTCACCCTCCCACCCCCCGTCTCCCCAGCCATCACCCCTTCATTGTGCCTCTCCTCCCCTCCCCCTTTTTTCTCTTCCCCCACACCCCCCTCCGTCTTCCCCTTCCTCCAGTTTTCAAACCTCGCCGTACAACGGGAGCAGAGGAAAGAGGAAGGTGCTCCCTAATGCGCACAGAAGCCCAAGCTCATGAAACTTCGAAGAACAGGCCGGAAGCAGCGGCTACCCCTCTCGCCGCAAGAAATACCCAATACTGGAAGGAAAGGTGGGAAAGCGGAGGCGTGGCACAGAGGGGACGAGTGCACCGTCGAGGTGTGACGAGGGCGCCGGAGAGTCGCGGGACAACGCGTCCCCCCTACTGCCCTCGGTGTATCGATTTCGACTGCTGAGTACTCCCGGAGGAGGGCGGGCCGAGGAGCGATGGTGCCTGAACGCTCGATAGCCTCTCCACAGTTTAGCCGATGGATGCATTTAGGGAACGGAGAACGCACTTCGTTTGGTTACCCCTTCCCACAGTGCTCGTATCCTCCCTACCCCCACTCCCCCTTCTCTGTTTCCTTCGCCGCTGACTGCTATTTTATCGCCCTGTGGCGACCCTCCGTGCCGTTATTTCTACCCCTCCCCTCCTCCTCCTCCTGCTCACGCTCCTGTACATTGATGCATGTGCACACGCTCAGATTTTCCCTCTCAGTTGACAGACACAACAAGAGCACAGAGATTGAGGTGTGCACGTACGCCCTGCATCCACATAACTAATAGAGAAAGAAAAGATATGCCGGTGTATTTGGTATTTACCATCATGGCAGCACTGGCACTGCTGTCGTGCTATTTTTGTGGTCTCGTCGCTGCCTCCAGTGACGCAAGCAGTAGGACCAGCATCCCTGCAGAGGCACGGCCACTCTCCACCTTCGCAGCACAGCTGCGTCACACCGCTGCGGACGCAATAACCCCTATGGTAGTTAGAGTGGCTCCCTGCGTGCCACCGCCAGTGCTGGAGCTGGCGCCGATTTTCGCTCATGGCGCGGCGTCGCTCGTTATGGTAGGTGGTAGGGCGCGCGCACCCCCCGCAGCGGTCAGTGGTGCGAAGGGTGACGAGGTTCTGCTGCACACAACGGCGAAGTTTGTGTACGCCGCCGGCGCCATCGTCGCGGAGCTCTTGCTGCTCAAACTGGTCTACCGTGAGCCTTACCGCAACCACCGCAAAAACCGCGCCAACCGCTTCTTCTCCACAGCGCTCGGCTTTGCCCTCTTCGTGCTACTCACCGCTCTGCCGAACGACCTCATGGACACGAGTCTCGTCTGCATCTTCTACTTCAAGCTGTCGAGTCAGGTGTACACGCCGGCAGTCGTGTGCGGTCAACTGCTGCGCGTCTATCTGATCGCCCTCGTGCCAGCGCTGCCACCTCTGTCAGCTGCGTACTCAGCTTTCCTGGCGTACTGGACGGACAGCGTCGCGTCTGGTCTCTCCGCCACGCAGGTTCGTGAAGCGTGGGCAGAGCTCGTCTTGATCCTCGTGGTCATGGGTGCCTTTGTATTCTCTGTGTCAGCCCGCCACGGCGCTGGCAACACGCTGTTGTCATCGCCAGCAGAGCGGGAAAGCGATGGCGACGACTACTACGACGGATACTGAACGACGACTTGACTAGATGCGGCACACACCCTCGCATTCCTTGCGCGCGCAGACGCGCCAGTGTGGATGGGTATGCGAGGGCGTGTGTGCTTGGCCAGGAAGTCTCGCAGCGACTGCGCCCCTCTCGCAGCTCCGAGACAGGCAGAGAAAGCACCGACCAGGTTAGATGAAACTACGGCACGCAGATGCGCACATGGGTATGTGTGTGCGCGCATGAGGGGGTGGGGGATGTGCCTTACGGGCAGTCGCGTACCACAACCTGCGAGCCCCCCTCCCTCCCCCCAAGGTGGGTGCTTCAGCAAACGATCGCGTCTTCTTTTCGCCTTGCGCTCCCTCGGTGGCCAACTGCGCGCACGCGTGTGTAGAGGCGCTCGCTGCCTGTCTCTCTCTCTCTACGCCACGCCTGCGTGTAGGTATGTCAGTTGGAGCGGATGGCGCAGTACTGGCGCATGCGCAATGCTCAGTAGCCCCTCCGTGCTACGACGTCGCCGTGTGCTGTTTCGGCCATGCCCCACCGGCTACCCTATCGTCAGGCGCACTCCCCACCCCCTTCCCTCTCCCTCTCCCCTCCCACTCGACTCTCGGCCCAACAGTTATTCCCTCCCATCCTCGTACGCTCGGGAGCCTACAAGCAGCATCGGACCACCACCCCTACCGGCTGCCTTTACTACCATGCCCATGAACGAGCCCGCCTTCACGACGAATGAGGACCGCGTGGAACGGCTGCGGGCGAACTATAACGAGGGGGTGTTGTGCGAGAGCATGCCAACGACCGACCGCGAGGAGCGCGATCAGCGCTGCCTCCACGTGTCCCACGAGAAGCTCATATTCCTCTTCCAGAACGCCATGGAAGACTATAGCAGGCGCGTGAAGAACCAGAAGGTGAGGGAGTACAACGAGGCGTACATGTGGACCTCATCGTTGCCGTCCCAGAGCCATGACCGCAAGTTTCGCTTCCCCTTCTAACGCGGAAACAGCACACATCCACACACACACATGCACACCTCCTCCTGCTCCTTTCTCTCTGTCAAAGGGGCGGAGGGGGACGAAGAGGAGGACACGGAAGGGGGAGCGAGGTAGGGCATCTGGTGCATCTTCCCTCTTCTCGTTCTGTCTTCACACGTATCGGCTTCTGCGAGAGACGGCATCACGTCATCTGCGAAACTGTGCGTGCTCGTCTTTGTCCTCATTGTTGAAGGGGGACGCTTAGCGTTTATTCTACACTATACACCGGTGCGCTTTCAGTGCCCTTCCACTTCCCCTTTGGCGAGCGCACATGGAGGCAGGAACAGCGAACGTGCGCGACATCAGGTGCGATGCATGCAGATAGGGCTAAGGCACACGAGTACAGAGGCACACGGATGAGAGACCAGGAAGGGCTCCAGAGAGGACGTATGAAGAAGCAGAAACGTTTGGCCATCTACCGTCGGCCGCTACGCTGGCTGTATTTTGTCTTCCTCTTCTACGCCCCCGTGTGTCGCTGACAGCTCCGCGTGTCAGTCAATGGCTTCCTCTACCCCCACGTGCATATGCGTCCACGCCTGCACACCAAAAAGTGCTTCGGGTAAGCGCGATGATATATATGATATATATATATGTGTGTGTGTATATGTATGTATATGGGCCGGATATGTTGCTCGGCTTTCAGCACACGCAGATGGGCGCACCTGCGGGGAATGCATAGCAGAGCCGGCGAGTCGAAGTACCCCTGCACGCACCGCCGACTTCGACCCATGGCTTTCAACTGTGCTCTATGGCGACGTGGCCGGCAGCTCCTCTACCCCATCGCTCATCACTCCTCCCTATGATTTGCCGCGCTCCGTCGGCCTGCACCGACGCCGCGCTACCGTTTCGGTGACACACCGAGTGCGTGTGTATTTTCTACACCTCAGAGCATCCCTCTCGCGCCAACGGCTTCCGCTTTCCATTCGCTACAGTTGCCTCCTTCACCCCTTTCCCTTCTCCCGACCGACCTGACCCTCTGTTTCCGGTGGCACCCTTTGTTGCACGAATTGCGCCCCCCCTCAAAGATGAACGCCGCCGCCTTCACGACTGACCCACGCCGCATCGCAAGCCTGCAACACAACTATGATGAGGGGGCGCAGCGAGAGAAGATCCCAGCGGCGCAGCGAGAGCAGCTGGATAAGCAACTTCTCACGCTGAGCCCGAAGGATCTGTTGCAGCTCTTCGAGAAGGTGGCGGCTCTGAAAAAACGCGGCGGGCAAGTGTGAAGCGTCACAAGCCGGGTCGACTGCGGAGACGTTGAGACTCGCAGTGAAGGGTGGGTACTCCGCAGCTCCCTCTGATAACAGCAGGTGAAGGGGAGACGGGAGAAGCAGGGACCCCCCTCCGAAGCACTAGCCAGTGCGTGGCGACGACAGCACAGAGTAGAATCTAAACAGATGTACGCGACAGTCAAAGCGCTCCAGCACGCGAGAGGCGAAGAAGCTGCACCTGTGACGGCAGACAGGGTCAAGATGCCACCGTTCTGCCAGCGGCTACGATGGTCCCCTTTCCTCTCTTCTGCTACACACGCACGCCCACTCTCTCTCTTTCTTTACTGGCCGTATGAGCAGAGCCGTCTCTCTCTCTCTCGGTATGTGTATGTGTGTGTAATGGCGACTGTGACGCTCTGAAGAAGTGCGCGTCCCCTCATCCTCCTCCTCAGGGTTCTTCACATGTTTTCCGTTTCTCATTGTCCGTGCGCATACGCACATCTACATCTGCATGTATATGTACATGTGTGTGGGTGTGTTTGTGTGCCCCATGTAACTCTTCTTCCTTATCCTGTTGGCGCTTTCAGGGGTGTGAGGCACATGATGTGTTCTTGGCAGGGCCTCTCTCACCCCACCACCACCACCCTCCCCGCACTTGATCTGCCTTGATCACCACCACCATCACCCCTTTCTCTTCGCCGCGTGCCCCTCTCGCTCTCTCGAGCACGCCCCCGTTTTCGCCAGTCCCCTGTGCGCCCCTTGATATAACCCCCTGACCATCCACACACACCACACTGCATGTTGTAGCATTAGCGGCACCAGACACCTGACCTGTACGTCGAAAAGAGGTATGTGCTTCGTACGCACGTTTCTGCGCGATGGTCTGCCTCCTCTCACTCTTCCCCCTTCCTTCCCCTGTGCTCTCTCTTCCCAGGGCGTAGGCGCCAGTACGCCCCCTCGCTTGCGTACCGCGGTCGCACAGAAATGGTGCCACCAGGCGGACGGCGCCTCCTCCGAGAAGGGTGGATGGGGGGAAGCGGAGAGGTGGTAGACAGTCTGCGTGACCGCCTTCTGGTCTGTGCACCCCCCTGTGCATCTGTGTTGGCCTCGTGTGATAGACATGGCCTTGCTGTGCGATGTCCCTTTTTGATGCACCGGCCAGAAGACGGCCTTCTCCGCTATTCTGCTCCGTCCTTGCCCCCGCTCTCACGCGCTCATCACTCTCTCTCTCTCCTCCTGTAAGGCCTTTTAACGTCATTATTATTTCTTTCGCATCGCGGTGGCCCCACCCCCGGCTCCCTTCTCTCCATGCGCAGGCGGGCAAGCACTCTCATACAGAGAAAAAAAGGAGTGCAACGTGTGCGAAGCTCTCGGGAATTCTGCGCGAAGGAGCACCAAAGACGCTAACACTGGCACGCACATGCGCACACTCTCTAAAAAAAGGGACAAGGCATCCTACTTTCACACGTGCGCGTTCGAGTGAGCGTGTGTGTGTGTGTGTGTTTGTGTGTGTGTGTGTGTGGCGACTCGCCGTTGACCCCGCGCTCCGTTAGAGAACATTTCGAAACGTTTTGGGTTTCCCATCTTAGTTACACTGGGACACAGATTGGCACACCTACCTACATCCCGTCATTGAAAAGAGCAAGCGAGAGTGTGGCGAAGCACGTGCGCGCCAAGCTGGCCAATGCCCTCGTACGAGAGTCGGCACATGCTGCGCGTGCTCGACTCACCGCAAACGCTGGCCAACTCTTTCATCGACTACTGCAAGCGCCATCATGTAAAGACTCGCGGGTGGTGTCGCATCGGCTATGTGCGTCGCTCCCCTCCGCGAAACGCAAACGTCAACCCTGACAGCTGCCGTCTGCGCGGGCTCATCGCGAATGAGGATATCGCCAAGGATGAAAGCGTCGTCATGATGCCCGTCACGGCGTGCCTGCATCCTGGCGCCGCCTTCCGCTGCGAGCCCTTTTGGAGGTTGCTCGCGCCGGAGGTGCAGTCGGCGCTGAGCAGCGTGTCGTGTGCGTACAACAGCCGCATCGCCGACCGCTCACTCATTCGGCACAATCAACTGCTCCTCGCACTCTACATGACGTACCTCATGTTGCTACGGAACTGCGACGCTGCACAGTTGTCGACAACGCCAGGAGGCGATGCTATCGAGTACATCAATTTCATGCCGAGAAACGAAGGCAACTTTGAGCAACTCGCTGCGCACCTGGCGTGTTGGCTGGATGCACCCGAGATCTGCCGCAGCGCCCAGGCGTCACTCGCCTCCCACTTCCAGCTGACCCAGGCCGAAGTGCGCCCCGTGATCATCTACGCCCTATGCATGATCTACAGTCGCATGGTCCCTGTGGACCACCGCGCGTGCCTGCAATACGCCCTCCAGTCGACACCGTTGGCTCACGCTTGGGATGACGTCGAAGCCACAGCCGCCCCTGCCGCACTCCCACCCTCGTCCTCTGCCGGAAACGACGGCGGCGCTTCCGGCGGCAGCGTCCACAGCGGAGGTGCAAATACGTCGCTCGTACGAGACCCCATCTCTTTCCTGTGCCCAGTGATCGACATGTGCAACCACAGTGACCACGAAAATGTCGCCGTCATGGTGCCCGATCGCGACAACCTGCCGGTGACAGGGCCGGTGATTTGCCTGCGCACCCTCCGCCCCGTCACCAAGGGGGAGGAACTTACCATGACGTACGGCGCCGCTCCTCATGAGCTCAAGCTCATCTGGGGAATGCAGGACATTTTCCAGTAGTCATCTATGAAAAAAGGCCTCGAGCGCACTTGTGTGTGCCGGGGGTGAGGGAGGGAGGGAGGAAGGGGTGTGTGTGCCTATGCTGTCGCAGTCGTCGGCGTGTGCTCGGGCCGCGGAGAGAAAAGATGACGGACAACTGGGCCGTCGTGATGGCGAGAGGTTGGCGTGCTTGCCCGCACTCACCCCTGCCCTTCAGCATACTACAGTGCAGGCTCGCATACAGTATTTTTTTTTCGCTTCACAGCGGCTTCGGCTCACGGCGAACACATCAGCAAATGTACGCACACAGCCACCGCTGACTCGCCTCTGCTGCACCACGACTGTGCCAAGGGGGCGGGCATCCAACACCGCTCGACGCCCCAAGGACCATCGCGGCTCCGCTGCGTACAGGCGCAGGAGGGGCCCAGGTTTACTCTGCACATCACCGTGGGGTAGTGGCTGCACAGAATTGCTGAATTGTCGACGCGATCTTGACGGAGCTGATGCGAGTGTCATGATGGCTACCAACCTCGTAGGCACAGCGCCAACTCAGGCCTGTTGGCCAGCATGAAAGAGACTGCGGCCCGCACCTGACGGGCAGCCTCGGTGCTGCTCGAGCTGCTTTCCCTTCCCTGCCCCCCCCTCCCATGAGTACAGAGAGAGCGGGTATGAGACCCCTCGAATACGGCGTGCCGAGGTGCCTCCCAGCCTCCACCCTTCAGCCATCGGGACAGGAGCGCGCAGGTGTAAAAGAGCCTCGCAGACAAGAGTCTGTCATCTTTGAAAGGGAAAACAAATGCGCGAGGAAGACGCATGGGGACGGCCTCGTGGGGGGGGGCGTCTGTGTATAAGTACACTGTTGAGCGCGTATGCGTGGAGGCCGTGACGTGAGAAACGAAACAGCAAAAAAAAAATGATTCTGTAGAGGAGCGTTGCGCGTGCCAAAAAAAAAGGGTGACTGCACATGCTGATTGTGAAAATGCCTCTGTGCGTGTGCTTATGTGCTTCTCCCATGCGCTAAGCCGTTGCTGCTGCCTCATCTACCCCCTCTCCGCGCTCGACCAACTCCCCTTATCATTCGTTGCGTTTCGCTCACTGCAGCTCAGTGTGCCGGAAATGCGCGCCACACTGGCACGCTGTCAGGGCACTAGTCGACAGTGGATGCAGCGCCAGGCGCAGGATCCGTTTGTGGCGAAAGCACGCCAGGAAGGCTACTTGGCGCGCAGTGCCTACAAGCTGACCCACATTGATGATCGCTTTCACCTCTTTGACCGCCAGCATACGCGCATCGCGATAGACCTCGGCTGCAGCCCGGGCGGGTGGTGTCAGGTAATACGCCAGAGGGCTGGTGACCGCTGCTTTCTCCTTGGTGTCGATCTTCTGCCGATGAAGGCACAGATTCCCAACGCCGTAGTTGTGCAGGGTGATTTTACAGAGGCTGCCACGCAAGAGAAGCTACTGAAGTGCCTTGCACATCATAGCGCTGCCCTCGGCAGAGCCGATGCGACGTCGTCGGCGGCCTCCTCTGGCTTCACCGGCGTAGATGTTATCACGTCGGATATGTGCCCTAACCGGATGGGTGGCTCACAAGATCGGCAGCGTATTACGCAGCTGAATCTACAAGCCCTCCAGGTGTGTGCGCCGCTGCTGCGCACCGGCGGGCACTTTGTCTGCAAAGTGCTCGGGTGTCGTGCCACCCACGAGGAGCTGTGGCATCGCCTGTCACGCCTGTTCCTCAGTGTGCATATGTGCAAGCCGCCGGCGAGTCGCATGCAGAGCGATGAGGCGTTCCTGGTGGCACTGGAGAAGCTTGCCGCACCACGTCCGGTCTCGGCGGTCACGCGTAGTTACACCGCGGCAGCGATCATGGGCGCAGATTCCAGAGACAGCAGTGGTGGGGGTCGCTTCGGCCTTGACGACTGGCCAGGATTTGGCCGGCCGAGAAGGCGTCAGTAACGTTCGTCGGCTGTGCCTGGGGGAAGGGGAAGAGGGCGCGCAAAAGAGGATGGAGGGCGATCTGTTAGAGGATAGCGCACTAACAACGCCTCCATCGTCCCACCTCCACGTGGCGCTCTCCCTTCGTCAACGATTGCTTTGCCATGGCAACCGACCACGCCTGTGTTTGTTGCCGCCACCACCACCACCTTCGCTGACAGGGCCCCGTCTTGCCTCATCACGTGCCCCCTCTCACGGTGCGATCGAGACGAAAAAGAGCACGTACGTTGGCACCGCAGCACGGATAAGGGGGGAGAGAAAAGCTGCTCGGCAAACGGTTTCGGCGCGCAAGCATCCATTGCGAGTCCTGCACAACTATACGAACGAGTAAAACGCCTTGACAACTCACGAGCACAGCTGCTAACTTCTGGGTACTCCTCGTATATGCACCGCACGCGGCACGGTGGCTATTCGAGGCGCAGGCACCTCCATATTCACTATCCGAGGCACTTGTACGTGCGCATGCAGACACACACGCGCCCAAGCATCCAGGGATGCACCCCTGTCGGCCGTCCCCCTCCCTCTCCCTCTCCTCACTTTTTTCTTCCCTCTTCCCCTCACCTCTTCTCTTCCGCTCAGTTGCCTCACGAGAAACCGGAGAAAAAAACGATCACCAAGTCATTTTTTTCTATCCCTTCTTTGCCTGCTCTCTGCCATCCCCGCACGCACACACACACACCTTCTCATCCGTCACTAGCCACGGCGGAGCTTTTCATCTCGTGTGTGCATCCTATTTTTCCTCTCCCCCTTCTCCTTCCCATATTACCCCCTACGCAAACGCCCACATACGCCCAACCACATTTGATCTCTTCCTCGCCCACCCCTTTCGTCCCTCCACCTCTTCGCCGCGTTCCGTTCCCTGGCGACCTCGCAAGCGCTTTCCCTCCCTCTCTCCCTCCCTCGGCCTCTCTTTGGCGCACACGCGCATACGCACTCACGCACACCGACTCCGCTGTACCCCTAAGGCTCGCGAACACAGTGCGCGTGAAGAGGTGCAGACGCGGGACACCCAATACCATATCGTAAGCACGGCGAACGACGAAAAGGCAAGAAGAGGAAAGCGAAGTCGCCATTGCATCCGTTGGCAAGGCACTTAGCGTCCCTTGGCCTGCCCAACCCTCTCTTCCGTCTTCTGATAGACGTACTTTTCTTCGTTCCATCTCTCACATTATCCGCGTCGGCGCTCGCGCACACCGACGCCCAGTGCTCTAGACACACGGCGTTCCTCCGTGCCTGTCTGCTTTCGTTTGTCTCCCCTGCCTTTTCTGCGCCCCGGCCCCTTGGTAGAGTCGCCCTCTCGCTTCAACAAGCTGTAGCAGTGATTACCTGGGGAAGTTTCCGTTTCAGCCATGAGCGACAGCGTGGTCTCGCAGAGTGCGCCTTTGGGGTCCTCGGCTGACTTCTCAGACTCTCAGTGTGTGCGCGACTTCCAGAGTGTGCTGGACTCGAACGTTGTCGAGTCGACGGAGGAGAACAAGAAGAGGTCGCACGTCGGCCCCCACCTCGGCTCTCGAAATCACATTTACGAGTACTCCATCCAGCACAATGATGCCTTCTGGGCTGAGATTGCGCGGCGTGACTTCTACTGGAGCCAAACCTGGGCCGATGACCAGCACGTCAAATCTTACAACTTCGACAAATCTAAAGGCCCGATCTTCGTGAAGTGGTTCGAGGGCGCCGTGACGAACGTCTGCTACAACGCGTTGGACCGCCACCTGCCGGCGCAGAAGGACCGCGTGTGCTTTTACTTTGAAGGCAACGACCCGAGCGTGACGGAGACCATTACGTATGGTGACATGTACGTCAAGGTAGTGGAGCTGGCAAACGTGCTGAAGTACCAGTACGGTATTAAGAGGGGTGACCGTGTTGCCCTGTACCTGCCCATGATCCCCTTCGCTGCGGTCGCCATGCTGGCCTGTGCCCGCATCGGCGCAATCATTACCGTGGTCTTCGGCGGCTTCTCCGCCCAGGCGCTCAGCTCGCGTCTGCAAGACGCTCAGACGAAGCTGCTCATCACAGCCGACGCGTCCTCGCGCGGCACAAAGCCGATTCTTCTTAAGGAGGTGGCAGACGAGGCGCTGAAGGAGTGCGAGGAGGCAGGCATGCCCATCACATGCCTCGTCATCGAAAACGTGAGCCGTCAGAGCTGCAAGATGAAGGAAGGCCGCGACACCTGGTACAGCGATGCCCTTGCGCAGTTGACGCCAGAGCAGCACAAGGAGTGCCCGGTGGAGTGGATGGAGGCGGAGGATATACTCTTCCTGCTGTACACCTCGGGCAGCACTGGGAAGCCCAAGGCCATCGTGCACACAACGGCGGGGTACATGGTGTACGCCGCCACCACTTTCAAGTACAGCTTCGACTACCACATGGACGACGTATTCTTCTGCACGGCAGATATTGGCTGGATCACGGGCCACAGCTACGTCGTCTATGGTCCCATGATCCACTGCGCCACGTCAGTTCTGTTCGAGGGCCTGCCGAACTACCCTGACTATTCGCGCTGGTGGCAGCTTGTGGAGAAGTACAAGGTCTCCATCTTCTACACCGCACCGACCGCGATCCGCTCTCTCATGCAGGCCGGCGACGAGTACGCCAAGGCGTGCGACCGCAGCACCTTGCGTGTACTCGGCTCCGTGGGCGAGCCGATCAATGTGGAGGCGTGGAGGTGGTTCCGAACGGTGGTGGGCGACGGTCATTGCGATGTGTCCGACACGTGGTGGCAGACCGAGACGGGCGGTCACATGATTACACCGATGCCGGGTTGCACGCCAATGAAGCCCGGTAGTGCAACGCTGCCGTTCTTCGGCGTCGAGCCGGTCATTCTCGACTCCAAAAAGCTGAACGAGATCTGCGGCCCGGCGGAGGGCCTGCTGGCGATTCGCGCGCCGTGGCCCGGTATGGCCCGCACCATCTTTGGTGACCATGCCCGCTTTGAGCAAGTCTACTTTGCTGTGGACGGGTACTACATGACAGGCGACGGTGCTCGCCGGGACTCGGACGGCTACTACTGGATCACTGGCCGCGTTGATGACGTACTTAACGTGAGCGGACACCGCATCGGCACCAGCGAGATCGAAGATGCGGTCAACACCCACCCGGCTGTCGTCGAGAGCGCTGTGGTCGGCTTCCCCCATAAGATCAAGGGCGAGGGCATCTACATCTACCTCGTCTTCCGCGACGGGGTGACCGTGACGTCAGAGCTGATGACCGAAGTGAAAATGATGGTGCGCAAGGTGATTGGCCCGCTGGCCACCCCCGACGTGATGCAGGTGGCCAACATCGGTCTTCCCAAGACGCGATCCGGCAAGATTGTGCGCCGAATCCTACGCAAGGTTGCAGCTGGTCAGCACACGGATCTGGGCGACACCACGACGCTGGCGAATCCTGAGGTTGTCGAGGACCTCATCACCCAGCACAGTCAGGTGTGCCCTACTCAATAGGTGCTGCAGTCGAGGATTCGAGGGCGCCCGTGCAGGGGCACATAGACTCCAGATAGAAGGACAAACCGCTCGGGTGCGCAAGGAAAGCGCGAAACTGATGGCTGCGTCGCTTACGTTCACATAACCTATCAACGCCTGCATCTGCCTCCCTCTGGTAGCTGCCTCGCTTCTTGCATTACTTCGCTCACTCCCTCAGACCACTACTACCCACCTACCGCCCTCACTACTCACACTAAGAGGCACACGCGGCTGCGCCGGCTTACTTTAACCTGCAGACGCATCCCTCTTCCCTCTTCTTCTCTTCGGGTATCATCGCCTGTCCACCTCCACACACACACACACACACTCCTCCGCCGTCGTGCATACGAAAATGCATGCGCAGACACGACAGGATGCTTGAACGAGAACGCTGAGAACGCAACGGGGAGGTGCCGCCCTTGGCACACAGTCGTTCACCCTCTCCTCCTTCCCCCCTTCCTCTCTTCATTTTCAGTTCTTTCTAAAGAATCCCTCCATTTCTGCGATCGATTGTCTTCAAGTCTGCCATCGTAATACAACAGCAGTCGCGTGTTGTGCTCATCCCCTCCCTCCTTCGCTTCCTTTCCGCTCCCCTCGTCGCTCGCCCTCCGTTGCTCTGCGTGTGCGCATATGTCTGTCTCTCTGCGTACGTGCGTGCGTGCGTGTTACCTCAGCCTCCGCCCTCTCTTTCTCATCTTCCGCATTTTTTCTTGCATGCTTCTCTGTCTTGGCCCGGCAGGCTCATGCCGCTTCCGTAGAATATATATATGTATGTGTGCTCCTCGACGAAATTCTTCTTCTCCGCGTGTTGCTCCTGGTATACAACACGAGCTCAGCGTCACTCGCCCCCGGCCCTTTCAGCGAAGCCAATCTCGGCCGGCGCGCTGCGGCCGCAGACACGCACTACAGTAGTGCGCCGCCTCCGCCACCTCAGCACCAGCCGAAGCCTCACGCCCCGCCTCACCCCCACGCCTCGCCACACAGGCGGTGGCCTCGCAGCCGCCCCCCCCACTATGCCGCTCCCTGCGCGGCGCACCCCCCCTCCCCCCCTCTACACACACACTCGTGATGTGTCCACGCGCCCCGTGCGTCAGTGGCCAGTGCGGGGGGGGGGTGCACGTGTGCCCACCTACCGCGCCGACAGCAAGAGGGCCTCGACCGCGGGCAGCGGAGGCACTCGGCATCGGGCGCAGGAATCAAAGGGGAGGGGGGGGGGCAGAGTAGAAGCAAGCGAACAGAAAACGGCACTTTTCCTCACGCTCTGCGCCAACTCAATGGCATTTTCACGAATGTTTCTGCCCTGTGCGGTGTGAAGCGCAATGCGCAGCTGTGGTCGGTGGAAGCGGCGTCACAGCACAGGTCTTGAGCGAATGCGGTTGAATGCGCCAGCGGTAATTCGAATGAGCACGTGCAACGTTTGCGGCCGCAATGCAACCCTTCTGTGACTCGGGTCGATGCTTTCTCTTCCATGGTGTCGCCTTCGTTTTCTGCCCCTTTCTGCTCTGCCATCCTCGCCCAACCCCATCCTGTTGTGTGGGTGTGTGGGAATGTGCATGCCTATATGCCAGCAGCCTACCAGCGTAGACACGCACCTGCAGGTGCACGTGAGCAAGCACCCACGCAATCAGATCGGTTTTCGGTAGCTGGACGCGATGCCGCGCACCGCAGAGCTCGTGGAGGACCTAGCGCGGCGCTACTACCTCACGACAGCGCTTGTGGAGGAAGCGGGGCGTCTTTTCGATGCGTATGCAGGAAGCGGAGATGCTCCGCCGGCCAACGGCAGCACGGAGCCCTTCATTAGTGTGTCTGCACTGCAGCAGCTTTCGGTTAAGATAGGCAAACCGCTCTCACAGCAAGACGTGGTGGAGCTGCTCCGCTTTTTTGGGAGCGCCACTGCCGTGGGCATAAATGAGCAGGGTAAGCTGCCGCAAAGTCCGGCCAAGGGCCACCAGTCTCCAAGCAGCAAGGGAAGTCAGCTTCCCAGAGAGGCTACAGTACCTGCAAGTCAGCAGCCTTCGCGCCAAAGACGCAAAAAGAACGGTGCGACGGAACCGAAGAGCGGCAACAAAGACGCCCCTGCATCCTTTCCAATGATTGCCTCGAGCCACAGCGCAGGCGATAAAAGAGGCAGCGATGCTGCGTCTGCGAACACATCGACGGCGGCGCCGCTGGCTGCTACGGCACGTGTCGATGCCGTGACTGAAAGGGGGATGAACTTCTCGGCCTTTCTGTACTTTCTTCTGATATATCCTGAGCTGACTCAGCAGGTTTCGGCGACAGCGGCTACCTCCTCGACATCCAGCTCAGCTGCTCTCCGCGCCCTCCATGACAGCGTTCCTGCGCTCTTCGCGATGATCGACACTGATGGTGACGGGGTCTGGAGCATGCACGACCTTCGCTATGCTGCCGAAGCGTGTTTGATGGAAGATAACGGTCTTCTTCAAGAAGACCCCGATCTGTGCTGCTTGGCAGAGATGCACCCCGCCGAGTTGGCGGCAGTCCTTCACGAGTTGGACGTTGATGGCGACGGCGTTGTCACTGTAGACGATGTGCAACAGGCTCTGTGTCACTGAGCCGTGTTCAGAGGCAAAGCAGAGGGATCGCGGTTTCTCCTGCCGGCAGCTCAATTTGTGTGGGGGGGGTTCATGTATTATTGTGTGTGTGTGTGTATGTGCGGTCGTCGCAGCCGCGCACTGTTGGGATTGGTGGGGGGAGGGCAGAATAGAGGCCGCGGTGTTGTAGGACGACTCTTACTTTCCCTTTTCCCGCCGTCCGCGTTCCCTCACCCCTCGTCACCTCTCCGATACGCGGAGGAATCGACTTCAACTGAAGAGACGCGCGCCTGTGCTTCAGGTACGCGCGTGTGCATCGTCTCACCGCCCACGCAAGCGGTGCTGCATGCCATGGTTGTCAGTGCCTTGCTCAGCTACGCCACCACAGCCATGTCATTGCCCGCCCTCTCATCCGTAGATTGGGGTATACATACATATATATATATAACAGTGGGGACCGTTTTGCTGGGCGTAAGCCTCGTGATGTGAGGAAATGGTGCCGCAGCCTCTATGGTCATCACTCGCCCTCGCCGACATGCGCACCATCGAGTCTCTCTTCCCTTTCTACTCTTCCTTCGACGACCCGCGCATACCTATTCCTGTGCACGCCTCTCGTGTTTTTCTGCTGTCCAGTCACACAAGACGTGCCAACGTGACAGTAAAGAGCCACGCCGAGGTGAGCTGCGCGTGCTTGGCGAAACGCTTTGTAACCGAGTCGGATCTCGAAGTAGCGAAACAGCCGCCAGTACAACGCAATCGAGTTTGGAAGAGGGTTTATACGCTGCACACTAATCTGAAGGTCACCAGCATAGGCAACATCAAGCGCATACGCACGCTCCCGCTGCATCATCATGGGCGTACCGCTGCTCTTGACGTGGCTGCGGAAGCGCTTCGCTGACTGCTTCATGCCAGCTGACTGCGCCATCACCGACTACATTCGAGAGGGCACCGACAACCTTTTTATCGACCTCAACTCCTTCTTGTACCAGGCCGCTACCATCATCACAGCAACGCACCGCTCGTTCCGCTTCGGCTCCGTCGATGAGGTGGAGGATTTAGTGCTGCGCAAGCTGTTCGATCTCCTCGACGATCTTGTCATGAACCTTGTGCAGCCCAAGGCACTAGTGTACATGGCCGTGGATGGCGTTTCGCCACTGGGCAAGATGTCGCAGCAGCGTGCGCGCCGGCGTCGCGGCGCGCGCCGGCAGTCGTTCGCCTCGCCATCTCCGTCCTCCCACCATCACGAGCAGACAGGCAACATGAATGACCTGTGGGACAGCAACTGCATCAGTGTCGGCACCCGCTTCATGGCCAAAGTGACAGAGGCGCTGCACTTCTATGCCGTGAGCAGAACAGAGCGGATCAACACAAAGCGACTCCGCGAGGAGCGTGTCCGCATTGGTAAGTCGGACATTTCCTTGGACTCCGCCGCCGGCGATTCTGTTAGCGCGCCCTACGTGTTCCCGTTCATCAACATCATCGTTGACGATGTGCTGCGCCCCGGCGAGGGCGAAAACAAGATCGCTGAGTTCATCCGCCGCATCCGCGCCGATCCAAGCTACGGCCCAAACACGTCGCACGTCATCTGCAGCTCCGACACGGACGTCACCGTGACCAGCCTTATCCTGCACGAGCCACGCATCCACGTTCTGCGCTACGAGCCGCCGGTTTCACTGGGAGGCAAGCCGCCCATGAAGTCGCAGCCACCGCCTCAGAACCACCATCACCGCAGTCACCACCAGCCCGCGCGCTCCTCCTCTCACCCGCATCGCGGCGGTGGACCTTCCTCCCACGGGCAGCGGCGGGCCGACGGGCGAGGCGGCCATGCCCATCACGGCCCACCACGTCCCCCCTCAGCCCGCGGCGGCCCCGGCGTCACGCCACCGCCGCCCCCGAAAGACAGCTGGCTCTCCACCTTCTTCAGCATTCACGTCTTCCGCCAGCGGTTGCGCGAAATCCTTCACTTGGCACCCGGCGATCATGCCGCTGCTGCCGGCGACGGCGCCGCCGTATCCCCCAGAGATGGCGAAGAGGCCTCCCTTATCTTCGAGCACGCCTTGCACGATGTTGTCTTCGTGTTGTTGCTCTTCGGCAACGACTTCCTGCCCACTATCGGTGGCAGCATTCAGGAGGGCACGTTGGACGCGCTCCTCTCGCTGCTGGCGACCGACTTCGTGCCTCGGGGACGCACCCTGGTGGACCCAGTCACAAACCACATTCAGTATGCATCCGCCCGCTACCTGCTTAGCTGTCTGGCGGAACTGCCTGGCAACGCGCAGAAGAGCGGGGGCGGTGGCCGCCTACAGGTGCACAACGGCGGCTCCGGCGCACTAGACTGGGGCTTTACAGACGAAAAAGAAGCAAAGGAACGCGATCCCGCATTCGAAGAGCGGCAGCAGCGGCGCGAGCAGCAGCAGGAGCGCATGTGCTACTGCTACTGGACGATGCTGCAGTGGGCTCTGCAGTACAGCGCCGGCATCGTGGAGCACTGGGGCTGCTACTACCCGTACGGCAGGGCACCCCCCTTGTCAAAGTTGGCCACATACTGCGGCGTGCTCTCCTACGGCGCACTCGGAGAAATTGCACGCCGGCGGCTGGAGATGAACGCCGCCGCTGGCCGCGTAGCGAGAAGCGTCGATGACGAACACGGCACGTTCGCTGAAGAGGACGACGACGACGATGGCATGGACGGGCTTCCGGCGTCGGCGCTGCAGGCCAGCGAGACCGGCGCGGCGGTTGCCGACGCGGATGAGCGCAGCAAACCGACGGATGTGATGGTGCAGCTGCTCATACTCATCCCGCCGCGCAGTGTGGCGCTGCTGCCCACCGTCTTCCGGCACCACTACAAGGAGATCGAGGCGGCCGTGCAGGCACCCGTCGAGGAGCTGAACTTGGTTTCTATCGCCGCCTGGTGCGAGGAGAAGAAGCGGTCTCTGAGCGAGGAAGAGCGGACGCGCTTCACGGCGTACCAGTTCTTTGCCTCCGATGTCGACCTAGGCACCGTCGATGGCCCGTGCCCCGCGCACGACGTCGCTTTCAGTGCCTACTGGGACGGTCCTGCTGTCGAGGCTGAGCTGGCGGCACTCAGGCACGAGAAGAAAGCAGGGAAGAGCTCTGCCGATAGGATCACCGTCGCCGCCAGCGCCCCGTCTTCCTGCTCGACTGCGGGTCTGCAGAGTAAGGCTGCCTCATTCTTCAGCGCCGGCCGCCGGACGCCCCACGGCGCCGCAAGCGCAGGCGGCGCGGCCGCGCTTTTAGCCGCTGCCAACATCGCTGGCGCACCTGCCTCGTCGCCGCCGCTGCCGACCACGCCGGAGACCGCAAGGCCACTCGAAGAGACGCCTGCGACCGCGCCCACTGAGGCAACGTCCGCACTACAGCAGCAAAAGCGGTCCGTGAGGCTTCGGCATCCAGCAGGCAACTACGCGCTCTGGGTGGTACCATGCGAAGCGCTGCAGGACGCACTGATAGTCAAGGCATTGGGCGCAGTGCACGGAAACCGCTTCTGCGTGGGCAGCTACGTGCCGCTTGTAGAGCAGGACGCCGTGCTCAGCCGCAGCGCTGGGCCACGGCAGGAGGTGCGACTGCGGTTCCGTCTTGCTGTGGCTCCGATGATCACGGACACAACGTACGGGGCTCGTCTGCTGCCAGGGTATGAGGAGCCAGCGGAGGTAGGTATGCGCGAGCGAATAGCTGAGGCCAGGAAAGAGGATACCGACCGAGCTGATCCGTGGAAGCAGCTGAGCAAGGCGCAGACAGTGCGACAAGAGCGCAAGCGTGCCCGAGACATCGAGGACAAGCATCTAGTTGGTAAAGGCGAGCTGAACGGCGAACTTGCGCTCGCTGCGCCAGCGAGCATCGGCGATAATGCCCAGGCGCCACAGGAGGCAGATCGGCAGGAGGAGCCACTACCGGTGACAATCGACACTATGAGCACGGCAGTGGAGAAGGATGATGCAGAGGGGCTTTTGAAGCGTCGCAAAGAGGAAGCACGTCGGCGGTTGCATGCCCTGAAAGCAGCTCGGCAGGCCGCGCAGCAGGAACAGTGATACGCCGGCAGGAACACGGTGAAGGCGCGCTTCGGCTCTCGTAGGCGCTGACAGGCGAGCCCCTAGCCCTTTGTCATAGCCCTTTCCTCTCCGTCACCGTCGGCCTCCACCATCCCCTTCAGTGGCCGACGGCGAAAATTAACCCTCGCGCCCTCGCGGTGTTGTCTTCTTTCCTGTTTGACCGAAAACTTCGCCGGCGATAGCGGGGCGACGAGATCGAGGGAGGATAAGGAGACGATAAAACTTTTCTTTGCCCACTGGAGGGGCCTCGCGATGGCAGGAGGACTCACCCTGCTGCGCGGCACCTCAGGGTCCAGTGCCCCGCCTCGTTCGGGGCTGCCGAGAAGTCCCCTGTCCCTGGCCAAATGCCGACCAGCCGCTGCTGGCGGCACAGGGCCAAGCGGCACGCGACGTCCGCGGGCCAGGCCCTCTTGCTGTCGGCGCGGCAGGTGGGCACACGTGCGCCACCCACGTAAGAGGCAACGCATCGCCCGAGGACTGGCATAGCGTGGGGCGGCTGCGAGGCCACCGCCTGTGTGGCGAGGCGTGGGGGTAAAGTGGAGTGAAACTTCTGTTTTATGGGTGAAGGGAAACTGCGGAGGAGGTGAAGGAGAGAGCCCTCAAGTCAAGGCGACGTCTTCAGCTCACCCGTTGGCGTTCCTTAGGTGCTGCCAATCGGTTGGAAAAATGGCCGCAGCGCCCTCCCCCTCCCTCCCCCAACGCTCCCTCATCTCTCGTGAGGTTCACTGTCCGTGTCGCCAGAGCGGACCCCGGTCATCTCACACCCCCTTCTGGTCTCCCACTGGTGAGACCAGAAGCGGAGAGGGCCGGTGGTTCTACGGCACATCGGAACAGCTCGCCGTCTCACCAGTGGGCGACCAGCGATTAACGCGTTTTCCATCTGTGCCGTGGGCGGCGATGGGGCGGACTCGAGGCACCCTCAAATTGGTACAGAAGCGCACCCTTCAGTACACTCTGTAGAAGGCGGTGCGTGTGTAGTGTGTGGGTGCTTTCTCGCTCTTCGGCAGCCATGAATAAAACAGCCAAAGAAAAAGAGTGAAAGTGGCAAAGACGGGAGGAGACCGTCGCTCTCTTCTCCCCACCCCACCCCTTGCCTGCCCGACTCCCTCTCCTGCGGCAACGGATGCCAACGGCTCGCTGCGGCTGCTTTCCCAGCCCCGCGTTCGGATCGGCCCCTCTCTTTTTTTTCTACAGCTGCAAGGCGCTTTCACGCACATGAAGGCGTGCCAACCATACCGATTTCCTCGCCATGCTACTCTACTGCTTCCCCATGGCACATGAACACCCGCAAACGTGCGCCTGCCTCTTTACAAATTTCAGCCCTATCCTCTTTCATCACCTCCCTCGGCCACCACTCCCTCTTCTCCGCTTTCTTCTCAATGCACGAGATTGCTTGTTTAGGTTGTGGCATGTCCTGATTAGCCTCTCACCTCTCTCTTCCCGCCTCCCTCTTTGTGGATTCCACCGTGGCCGCTACTGCTGTCGTGAGCTCGCACTATCTTTTTTTTTGTCATCCTCTAGCGTGCTCGCCTTGCTTCTCTCTCTCTCTGTTTGTGTGGGTGTGCGGGCGTCCCTCCGTAGCGCGACAAGGGTGTGGTGTCTGTGTGGTTGATGTAGTAGTGTGTGGCATTGCTTATATTGTGGCCCTTCCTGCTCCATACTGCCCTCCTCTTCCCTCCCCCCAGCATCCTCTCCGCATTCGCCGTCTCCGCCTTCCCTCTCCAACTGCTCGGTTAGGGTGTAGGCGCGCATATATTCGCGTCTGAGCCCGTGATTGCACGAATTGGCGCACGCACGCACACACACATACAGGAGTGTCTTTGGTGCCTCTTGTTTTTTTTCGCCTCCCTTTATCGAGTCACTCTGAGACGGTGCGGCGTCGCTGAGCGCGCGCCCCCCCTCCGTCTCCTCTCCTCCTCTTTCCCTACACGTATTTGCCCCGTTCTCCTCCGCAGCGAGCTCACCGCCCATCGTCGCCGCCGCCATGCCTCTGTACAGCATCACTATATGTCCGCTAAAGCTCAACGCATGCTTCTGTCGCCAGGGATCCGTGTACGTGGTGGTGATGTCGCGCAAAGGTCTCGAGATTGCCACAACCCCGTCGATGTGCAATGGCAACAACGAGGTCATCTTCTCCGACACGGAAGGCCTCTACACCGCACGGTCGTTTGAGCTCTCCTTCAACTCGCCAAAAGATCGTCGGACGCTGACCTTTGGCATTTATGACTTCACCAACCGCAAGAACACCGCCAAGCTCACGGGCTTCGAGATCCCGCTGGCGGGCATGTGCAGCGTGCTGGCAGGCGAGTCCATGTGTGAGAAGAAAGGGATCTCCTTCCGCGTCTCCGGCCAACCAGGGCGCCTCGACGCAATCTTTCGCATGCACCCCGTCGGAACACCTGTCCCGCAGCTGCGTGTGGCGCAGACAAACGAGCCCATATCCGGGGCTGCAACTGATGCGCCAGGCGCCGCTACTCATCGTAGTACGGCAGCTGTCTCACCCGGCTCCGGCCGCAGCGGCGACGCTGGCGCTGGATCGACCAGGACCACCCGCCTACCAGAACACACTCTGCAGGCCCTCATGCGCGAGGGGATCATCCCGGACGACGTGGATGGGGTAGAGATGGACCTTGACTTGGCGAACGAGATCGCCGTCCGTGCCTCCGTTCTCTTTCCCAGCCGCACCGACATCGAAGGTCAAATTCGAGCGCTCACGCGCGAGATCCACAAGTTGGAGTACGATGCGCAGTACGCCGCGAAGGACAAAGTCACGGCCGGCTCTCCTGCGTGCAACGCGCTGCGGAACGAGATCAACCACTGGAAGGAGAAGGTCAGGGACATCGACGCCAAGTCGGCGCACGAGGCTGGTATCGCGCAGCAGCCGGAAGAGTCGGAGCCGCAGCCTGCCGTATCGCAAGGCTACATAGCCGAGCTCGAAGCACAGCTGACTGCGAAGAACCTGGAAATGCGTAGCCTCGAGGCGATGCAGAGTCGCCGTGACGTGACACAGGACGTGATGAAGCTGTTAGACCAGATCGACCATCTGCAGTCAATGCTGGTGGAGCTGAAGAGTGAGAGGGCCGCACCAGTCATAGCGAAGCCAAAGGACTGCGACATTGCCGAGAACGGCGACCGCTGGGACAAGCTGGCTGCCAAGCTCTACGATGCCGAGAGTATGACAGAGCAGCTCAAGCAGACAGTGATAGCGCTAAACCGCGTTCAGTACGAGCCCTACCCTGCTGGGGTGGAGGCAGGGTTCATGCACACTGTGCCAAAGGAGCTGGGCTTCGTGAAGAACAACCAGCGCACGCCAGGCAACCTGCCACCCCAAGTCGGCAGCCCGTCCTCATTGGATGCGGCTCCACCGGCCGGGAAGCCTGCTGCGGCTGCGGCTGCTGACAAGACGGGTGATTTTCTGGACGACTTGTTTGGCGCACCACAACCGCAGAACTTGCCGATGCAGTCAGCTGCAACGGCAGAAAACCGGGCCGCATTCCCCGCCGAGCCCTTCTCAGGCACGGCGTACGAGCCTCCAAAGGCGGCACAAGTTAGACCGGTTTGGGCAGCACCCGCCACCGGTGCTGCCACCAATGTGCCTCCGGCTCCACAGCCGCCGCAGGCGACGTCGGCTGCATCCGATACCCCAGGAAGTCTGCAGCCGCAACTCAGAGCTGTAGGCCCCGCCGGAGTCCAGCCGCCACCTAACTCACCGGCAGCACCGATGGCGAGCGCACAGCAGGCACCGCCCGCCCCGGCAGCTCCGCACAACCCGACGGGGGTGGAGCCGCCGCCGCAGGCGCTTCCGCTGAATGCGTTGCCTGCGCACCACTCAGCCAGTGAAGGCCCTCCCGCCGCTGCGCCGGTCGCGAAGGAGCCTACTCTCGACGTTGGCGAGGCGCTGCCTGAAACCCGTGTGAGCCGCCGAAGCGCTGAGGCGAAAAATGCAGCCGCGCCTCCGGCGAGCGCTATTCCACCTTCGACGGCCACATCTATGCAAGCGCCACAGTCGAACTCAATGGCTGCCCCTCAGAGCGCCTTTGCAACGGCGCCACCGCATCAGCAGCAGCAGCAGCAACAACAGCCAATGTACCCATCTCAGCAGCTGGCGTACAGCCAGCAGCAGCCATACGGGCTGCAGCCACAGCAGCAGCTGCCGCAGGGTCCACCAGCGCCGCGCTTCGAGCGCCGTCCGCCGTCGCTGGAGGAGATCCCATACACGGGCTTCTACGGCATTCCCCTTGTAGCCCGTGGGTGCCCTATCGACGTCTATCTTGACGGCACAACCCCGACGCGTGGCACGGAGCTGACCCTCATCAACAACGCCGACTATCAAATTATGATCGGCGGTGTGGAGCTGAAGCAGGAAGATATTTTCTCCCCCGACCCGAACAGCGCCAAGACGATTCCCACACAACGCTGGCCGCAGCAGCTGTGGGTACCGGGTGGTGGCAGCCGGCAGAGCTGCATCATCGCCCTGCACCCGTCTTTCCCTCGGGGGTCGTCCATAATGGCACTCGTTATTGTATATGTCTTCAACGAAGGACGCTACATCCCCTTCACGGCGCGGTTCACCATCTAGCACGCCTACGTGCACCCCGCTTCTCTGCCGTGAGAGGACCGGTTGGGGGATAAGAAGCAGGGGCGTGTAAGTTGATGGTAGATTCTGAGGGCGGAGAAGTGCGTGGCAGTATCTCTGGAGCAGCCGGCGGCCCCCCTCCCCCTCACGCCTCCGTCCCGGTGTGTCTGTCCACCTATGGGTGTTCGGGCGGGCGCTCGTAGTTGCGAACTTCTTTTTTCCTGCGGAAGGAGGGGAACTCTGCTAGGCTGCCGATGCGAGTGCGGGAATGCCCGCCACGATATCGCAGCGCTTCCCTTCTCCCGTCGCACCTCCATCTCGCCCACCCACCCATCCCCCTCATTCTGTCGTCCCTAACGTTGTGGATGCGTTCACTCATTAGTCAGTGGCGCTCCTCTAAGGCATTCACCTCTTTCTTCATAGTGGCGTTCCCGTCTGCGGCATATTGATGTTTGCCCCGCTTCCCTTTGCATGTAACCGCCTCGGAAGGGATTTAAGTTGGCGTGTGTAGAGAAAGGGCGGTGGCGGTGGAGGCGGCGACGTGATGAGTCTTTCTGCCTCCCGGCGATTGCCCAAGAGAGGAGGTGACGGATGCAGTCACCTATGAAATATATACGCAAGCACATCCACGGGAGTTGACCTCCCTCCCTCTCTCGCCGCGTGGGATCTCGTCCTCTGAGTAGACGCTGTTGCTGCGTTTGTTGATAAGCACATCCTCTGTACGCCTTTTTTTCGTGTGTGTGTGTGTGCACTACGATCAAAAAAAACGAGACTCTTCGAAGCGAAAAAAAATGAATTCCCCCTTGACGGAGGTGCGATCGCACATCTGCGCGACGCCGCGGCGGAATTCGGCGCTCGGCAATAGTCAACAACCTTTAGCACGGCTGCTTGCGGCGCGTAAGAACGCCTCACCAAATGCGGCGGGTGCGTTATGTATTGCAGCGCTAGTGGTGCCTTGGCCCCGCTCATGAGCTCTGTGATTTCCAGCCGGCACACACAGCCGCACACACCTTCGCATTGGATCGCCTGCTTGGGCTCTTTCTCACGCAAGCCACCACCTCTCCCCTACCTCCTCACAACACCGCACACTCTCGCGGTCGCGCGGGCCGTCAGCAGCAGCCACGCCATCCTCTTTGCATCACCTTGCGCTGCGCATCGTTGTCATCTTCGGGCGGCAAGATCGTTAGAGCGCACCTCGTTTAAAATCAGCGCATCAGCAAAGGACAACGAAGGCGGCAGATGCGCAAGGAGCCGCTGCGTGTTGGATTCCTCGGAGCCTCCACCGTTGCGCGCAAGGCGTGGTGGGCCATCCACCGCGCGGGCCATCGGGTGACGTTCATTGGATGCCGAGATTCCGGAAGAGGGCGGGAGCTCTCGAGGCGCCTGCAAGAGGACATTGAGGCCGACAGCGAAACAAAGGTGGCGGGTAGCGGCGCGCAGAAGCCATTCGTGGCGCCTAGCATCGGCTCATACATGGATGTGGTGCGCGCAGATAATGTCGATATTGTGTACATCTCCTTGCCCACTTCAAGGCGCCCGGCGTGGATTCGAGCGTGTGCTGAGTATGGTAAGCATGTCGTAAGCGAGAAGCCCGCCGCCAGCTCCACCGCAGAGCTAGTCGAGTGTCTGCACGACATGGCCTTAAAGCGTCTTCTCTTTATGGACGGAACCGCTTTCTCCCACAGCCAGCGCCTGCAGGACGTATGCCGCGCCGTTACCCAACTCGGTGGAGCGGTGCATATCAACGCGCACATGTCCTTCGCGGCGTCGCCGACGTTCATGGCGAGCGACATCCGTCTTCAGCCACTCCTGGAGCCGCACGGCGCGCTGGGCGACTTGGGTTGGTACTGCATCCGCTGGATTCTGCATATCGTCAATCTCGCACTCCCGACCGGTGTTGCGGGCCGCGTGACGGACTGCGATGCACAGCGAGAGGAACCCGGCAGCGATGCTGCAGATGGCACAACCATCAGCGCGAGCCCAGTCGGCGCAGGAACGACGGCGGCAGTGTCGGCGTCACAGCGGGCAAGACAAAAAAAGGTGGCTCCCGCAGCCATTACAGGATTCGAGGGGTATCTGGAGTTCACCATTCCGGTGTTTAGGTCGAACGACGTCGCGCCGGCGGCAGCAGTGGAATCGCCGGCGACAGTGACCGCCTCCTTTCAGTGCAGCTTCCATGACTGTCACGACCAAACAGTCGACATCTTCTGCCGCGACGGCAATGTCACCGTGCACGGCGCCTTAAACCCCACAGCAGAGGATCGGCCGCGCTTCGTTGTGCAGCGTCACACAGTGGCGGCAACGCCTGCGGCGGCAGCGCAAGAACAGAGCAGCGCAGCGAACGCAATCAAGGTGTATCAGGTATACGAGCGGTTGGAGGAGCAGAGGAACGACGTCGTGTACTCCACCGCTCCTGAGGAGGTGGACAGCACGCATCAAATGGAACAGCTGTGGCGCGACGTTGGCGACAGCCTGATGCGGGTTGGCAAGGGTGAGCCGCTCATCGCCAAGCCTGATCTGGCGAAAAAGTGGTCGAGGCTGGCGTATGCGACGCAAGTCGTAATGGACCGCGTGCTCGAGGCAGCGGGGCGGCACGCGCTCGCTGCCAACACCTCATTCGCTACCGCGTAGGAGGCCCCAGCGAAAGAGGGTGTTTTTTTCGCCACTCCAACCATCTTGCCTTCGAGACATGAATTCTTTCCACGAGCCCACTCTATATCCTGCAAACACACCCGAGCTCAGCGTCACTCGCCCCCGGCCCTTTCAGCGAAGCCAATCTCGGCCGGCCTGCTGCGGTCGCAGACACGCACTACAGTAGTGCGCCGCCTCCGCCACCTCAGCACCAGCCGAAGCCTCACGCCCCGCCTCACCCCCACGCCTCGCCACACAGGCGGTGGCCTCGCAGCCGCCCCCCTGCTATGCCGCCCCCTGCGCGGTGCACCCCCCCTCAACACACACACTCGTGATGTGTCCACGCGCCCCGTGCGCCGGTGGCCAGCGCGGGGGCCGGGTGGCGCTGGCGCGCGCGGAGCCGGTTCGCCGGCCCCAAAGCCGGCGGCGGGGGGGGCCCGGCGCGCGGCCCCGCCCCCGGGCCAAACGCCGAGCAGCAGCAGCCCCCAGCGCAGGGCCAAGCGCACGCGGGCCAGGCCCTTTCGCGGGCGGGCCAAAACCCACCACTCGCGCAAGGGGAAGCACAGCGGCCCCACACGCGCCAACGCCACCCGGCCGCCGACACGCGAGACGCCCAGGGGTGCGGCGCACGGCACCGAGAATGAGCGGAGCAACCCCGGCGTGGTCTGCAGATCGCCTGGCAAAGTGGGGCGTGAGGCTTTGGCTGGCGCTTAGGTGGCGGAGGCGGCGCACTACTGTAGTGCGTGTCTGCGACCGCAGCACGCCGGCCGAGACAGGCCTCGCTGAAGGGGCCGGGGCGAGTGACGCTGAGCTCGTCTTGTACGGCTGAATGAATGTACCGAGAAAAAATCCCTTCTCTTCTCTTATGGCAAAACCTTTAACCCATGGTGTTAAACATCACAACTGAAAACCATCGTAAGTCTCTACTGCAGGAAAATACAGACGTGAACAGAGTTCGAAAGACCATGTCAACAGGCACTATTCGAGTAGGTTTTATCGAAACCTCTAACGCTGCGCAGAAGGTGTGGGCAGCCATTGAAGCCGCTGGAAGCATGCAAGTAACTCTTGTAGGCAGCTGCTCCACGGAGGCGGCACAGAAATTTATTGCTGAGTGCACTGAAAGCCTTCTGATCAGCGATGAGCGCAAAGCTGCGCCAGCCACATACGACGAGGTTGTACGAAGCCCTAACGTTGACGTCGTGTACATATCTATTCCTGTCACTACAAGGCACGAATGGGTCATGAAGTGCGCTGAAAACAACAAACATGTTGTTTGCGAAGAGCCTCCGTCGTCAACATTAGAGCAGCTGCAGACGTGGTTGGAAACTCTCAGCTCCAAGGGCCTGCTGTACATGGATGGAACCATGTTCTCACACGGACCGTACGTGAAGAAGGTGGTGGAGTACCTCCCTCAGATTGGTGACATTCGCCGCATGACGTTTAACCTCTCTTTTCGTGTCCCTCCAGAAAAGCTGCAGAAAGACATTCGCTGCAACCCAGATCTGAAGCCTCTCGGCGCGCTTGGCGACCTTGGGTGGTATGGAATCCGCTCCTTCCTGCATATGGTCAACTTTACTATGCCCACCACTGTCTCCGGTCGAATTGTCGAGAAGCTGGCTAACGGTGCGGTTGCTTCGTTCAAGGGCGAACTCACTTTTCCTGGTGCTACGCCAGGTTCGGAGATCTATGCCCACTTCTACAGCAGCTTCCTGAGCTCCCCAGAGAAAACCTTTATCATCTCGGGGTCTGAAGGGCGCATTATCGCGGATCATCTCGCCAACCCGCTCACAGGTGCCGGTGGGGTGCACTTCAAAATTATTAAGCCCGTGTTTGATGGCCCCGATCCGAGCACAGACGTTACTGTTGAGCAGACTGTGAAAGATATCGAGGTTGCCGAGGAAACGGGGCATATGCAGGAGACAGAGATGTGGCGTGATGTCCGAAACTGTCTCAAGAAGAATGAGAGCGGCCGGCTAGTTGCCGGAGAAGATGCCGTGCGTGAGTGGGGCCGTAAGTCCTGGATTACATACTGCATCGCAGCTAAGCTGATGGAGTCTGCCCGCTCGCAGGTGCGGTAGTGATGCTGGCCTCCTACAGAAACATGGGAAAGATAGGGCAATCTCCTTGCAACTGAAAAGCCCTTTATGGCGAACAGAGGGTCTCTCGCATATCAGCCCTTCCGCTCCCCCCTTATTGAAACCATTAGTTGCTGTGCACGCACACCGCGGCGCTGAGACTTTATTCACCATTTTCTTCGAACTGTTGTTTGAGCGAGTTTCATAAGAGCTCGTGCGAAGCTTTTAGAAGAGTGCTCTACTTCTTCGGCACTTCGGACTGACATCAGACAAGCAAAACGTCTCCCAGACATCTGTGATCGTTTCGTTCTTTTCCAATATCAGCTGTTATTCTTGTCACGTGATTGGTGGCACTTTCGTGTGCGATAGAGAAATGGGGCGTGGGGAATAAAAGAAGTGGAGCAAATGCTCCCTCAAGCATAAAGATGGTAAGCCAGACTCTCTGCGTTCACCAATTTACGAATCCGACTTTCTCCACTTTCGTCGCACCCATAAAGGGGACTAGAGGTGATTGTAACGCTCGTGGACCGAGTTTTGCGAAGCTCATAGCTCTACCCAGATGTCCGCCAACACCTCGCTTTGCTCTCTTCTTTCTGCTGCTCTTCGCTTCCTGTGCTTCTGTATCCATGGACTCGTGCGTATGGGTGGATACTTCCTCTTCCGCCTCAATAAGTTCTCTATGTGCGCACACAATCAGTGAATTGATGCTTTCTCGGCGTAAAAGTAACCTCGTGGTCTTTTAGTTCCACGAGCATGACAAGCTTTGGTAGTTTTAGAAGTGGCCCAGGAAAGACAAAATGAGCGACGCAGCATCTACCAGGTGCATCTGAAACTCTGTGAGAGGGAACAGGGTGTATCACAACAAATCTTGCGCGTCTTCTTAGAGACGGAGTGGATAATTCTTCTAACCGCTCCCTCCAAAAAAGGGGGGCCATTTCGACCTTCTTGCATCGTGTTCTCGTCAGTGGAGTCAAGGTTGCGAGCAGTAGCTTCATCCTCGATACAAGGCTGGTGACTGACAAAGACAGTTTCTCTCGCACTGGTGATAGCGGCGTAGTCATTGTGCTTTATGTCGCTTCCACTTTCTTACTCTCCCTTCACCCCTGTGCATATCTCCTTCTCATGTTTGTTTATGTGTCTGTGTGTGAACGCATGCCTCAAGCGCCGTCCATCCGCACTAAGGAAGCACCCTCAGTCTGGTTGGATCTCCTCTCACTCCACACTTTACTGCTGCTCCTCTAGCTACAGAAGCAGCTTTCTTTCCTCTTGTGCGTGGAGGTGTAATGAGCGTGCCCATGGCTCCGGTTATGCGGCCGGTGATGGAATCGGCTGCCTCAGACTATGGCAGCAACAGCAGCGCTATACAAACTCCTGTCCCGCCAACTGGCACAACGCTGTTTCTTCGTGAGGAAGGAAGCCGCACCTTTTTGCCTGTATATCACCAATCAAGTGTGACTCTCCGCGACTTGGCCGAAGAGTTCAACATCAGCAGTGTTCTCGAGTGTGACGCGCATGGCAACGTTCAGCCGCGCGCGGTCGCTTTAGAGTCTCCATCGGATGTTCTGCACAGTGGGCGACACTACATTGCCCGGCGAGACGCGCGGGCTGAGGCTGGCAACAGCTATGTCACCTTCCGTGGCAAGATCCTCGTGAAGGAATACGAGCTGGAGCATCCCACCCCGCCGGCAGGCCGCAGCATAAAGACAGGGACGACTGCAGGTCATGATGTAGAGAACGCTTCCGTCGCACACGAAGCCCATCCCCCCTCAGCAGCGACTCCTTTCCCCGATAAGCGTCGTATGAGAGATGCCATGGAAAGGAACGAAGAGAGCTATGCAGTCAGTGCGATTGCCGCATGCACGCCTGCGCCGCTTCGAGACCAGGGTGAAGAGAACAGTTTGACCATCGCGCGTGCTCTAGCGCTATCCTCAGAGCGAAAGCGTCCGAGAGAAGACGCTAGCAGCACTGCTGCGGAGGGTGCCGTAATGAACGAAGAGGGCCATCACCGCTCACAGACACAGCGAACGGAGGAGTCACAGCCTTCCTCTATCACGCGATGCGGAAAGGAGAGTGTTTTGCACGACCGCACAAGTGCCACATGCGTGCCTGCAACGCCATCAGGGAAGCCAAGCGATCCTCAGAGCAGCTCTAAGGATACGAAGGGAGACATATCAGGTTGTGAGCCAGCTCAGCGCCCTCTGCGTTTCATTCCCTTCTCAGAGACTGCGTCGGATGGCAGCGAGACATATGTAACGCTGGAGCATCTGCAGAGATGGTGCAAAGAAGCCGCCACTCAAGAAGAGGCCTTTCAGCGAAGGCACAAGGCGGCTACAGACATCTTAGAAAGTGCTCGGCGCGTCCTCTTTACAAGCGGTGAAGCGGACTAAAAGACTGGGCGCACGAGTCCCTTCTTTGGTATACCGCCAAGGTCCTTGTTTTCCACACACCACTGAAGGCAATGGTACGTGCTGCTGAGGAGGCGAGGCATCTTCTTGCAGCTACTGGTTGCCGTTATCAGTAGTGAGGCAACGCTTCCGTGACAATCGTGATAGATTCGGCCCTGTGGGCGACCGTGTATGAGTAGATTTTCTTTTCGGTGATGAGTTTGCTTTCATGGCCTCTATTAGAGTGTGTCGATGTTTACCGCAATTATGTGGTGATTTCTTTTAGCTGTGCCCGAATAGGGCCCTCCTCTTCGATGATCGTTAACAAAAAAAGACAAGTTGAGGGGTACCCTACACACTTGTTTCGCGCAGGCTTCGACGAAGGACCCACGAGGACTGATGTAGGCGGAGCTGATGGCAGCCATGATGCCACGTGCAATCGCACAAGACACTCCCTAGACTCGGCTTGCGTTCTTGACTCTACGGCGCGGCCAATGTCGTCACAGCAGAGGAAACTGCAGCTCCCCGATACTTAGCCTTTTCTCATTGTGTCTCTCCCCCCACCCCCAATCCCTTCTCTTTTGCCTTCTATTGATCACTGCATTTTGTGAGCGACAAAGTCTTCCTGGCTTCGCGCAATAGTTGCCGATCCAGCGGGCTCTCGCTACTCGGGCAGCTTGTTTTTCATTTCCCGCTACACCCCTCTACTGGGAGCTATTTTGATGGGCGTGCATGCTAACGTGTGCATGTAGGGGTGACACTAGCGGCTCGAAAAAGTGCGTCTCAAGTGCACTGATGAACGTCCTCCACAGCATTGTGAATGTGTCCTTTAGCCCCGTCACTACTGCAGAGTGGGGCCCGGCCCACTCACCTTCCGTGCCGCCCAATACGATGAAAATTGTGTCGTGCCAATTCCTGACTTTCCGTCTCACCGTCACGTATGACAACATGGCACAGGATACGTCGAAGGAGCAGGCTGCAAAGACTTTTCTTTCCATGCTTGGTGTCCACTCGTTGGAGGCAGCCTGGCCGCACCTGTTCGGCACCGTGCAGGTGGTGCCATTTCTCCTTTGCAAGAGGGACTCGTCGGCGAGGTTACAGAGCGAAAAGGCATCTTCTCCGTCGCGGGCGGACTCGCTGCCGAACCCGCCATCCTCCTCGGAAAGGTGCCCGATGTGCAACGGCAGCGCATTTGTCCGTGGGACGCCGCGCTTTTGGTCGAATCGTCGCTATACATCGTTGTTGAGCGACGCAACAGCGAGGAAAGGCAGTTCAACGCCGTTGCATGGGTCGACCACGACGGAGCTACCAATGCCAGGAACCTTGCCCCCGCCGAGCGCGGTGCATTCGCTGCCGACGCTCACGGCGACTGCGTCGCCGTCGCTTGCAAGCAATAGCATCTGCAGCCTGCACAGCCGAGACGCAAGCGCAGATGACGGCGATGCGTGCTGGGACGCCAGCTCTGGCGTCCGCTGCGAGGCGATTGGGAGTGTGCTGACAGTGGCGGCGGATGAGGAGTTGCCGCGGCGGCTACCGGCGGAGGCGGGCGCCGCTGGCGTCACCGACTCTGGCCTGCCGCATTGGCTGGAAAGTAGGTACACGATTGAACTAGCACTACCCGACTTCGAGATGTCGTCGCTGCGCGGACATAACACCGCTCTGGCGATGGTGGTGCTGCTGCCCTTGTGCTCGGCTGGTGGCTGTGGTGGGGCGATGGCGACGATGGAGCCGGGCGACCAGCCGTCAATTATGCGGTCGGTGCTGGCGCGCAGTGTGGGCCAGACGCAGGTAGAGGTGGCGGCGGCGTCGGCCCTGGTGCTTGGGACTGGTGTGGTGCCGGTGCAATTAACGGAGCCATTCATGTGCGTCTCCTCAACATCGCCGCTGAGTAACGGCCGCCTTGTGCTGAATTTGTCCCTGACAAACGTGACAGCCAGTGCGGCGCGTCTATACAGCACATCCTTCGATCTGCACTCCTCGTGCGTGCTGCCTCATGCCTCCATCACTGGTGGTGCCCTAGCTGGTACGGGACAGGGCGAGGCTCACATCACGACGAGTTCTCTGTGGGGTGAGATGCGGCCCGGCGCGAATCTGTCGAGCATGCGCACCATCGACCTTCTCACGAAGCTTGTGACGATAACACCGGTGGTGGTGGGCCAGGAGCGGCTGCCAGTGGTGCTGTATCCCGGCGAGACGTACTCCTTCGAGTTTGTGATTGAGGTGCTGCCGCAGCTGTGCTACCTGTTAAATTCGCAGTCGCTCGAATACCTGTACGAGCGCTACTATGCTGCACCGCACGGTGTGGCGGGCCGGCTTGACAGCCACAGTTCTCCGAATGGCAAGAGCGGCGAGGGCGGGTCTCCTCGCAGCGGCGCTGTTGCTGCCGTCACCGCCACGTTTGCTCATGGGCCTCTTGTCACCGACTGCTACGGTCAGGCAGTCTCTGCCGCGGAGCTCCGTGGCATCCTGTCCTACTCGTACATGTCGAACCTCTTTGTGTACTATGACCTCGCCGCTGGCAACACGGCCAACAACGGTAGCTCCATCATGCAGTCTCCGAGCTGGACACGCGCGGTGCACAGCGCTGGACTGTGCTTGCGCCACCCAGCACGGTGGTCTTTTGGTGTGTGAGGATGAGCGATAGAGAGGGAGGTGAGTCACGCGAAAAAAAAACACTGCCGCTCAAAAGGTGTAAGATGAGGGAAGAGAGAGAGAGCGTGTGCAAGGCAGACCGCATGTGTACGTGGCGGTGCGTGCTGCAGGTACGTGTCTGCGCGGTGAAGCGTACGGGAGCTGCTACACGGTGCACCGAGTGAGCAACGACAAAAAAGGAGGAGAGGGGCAACATTACACACGCTTGAGAGCGCATCGTGTGGGAAGGACTCCACGCGCTGCAAATCGGGGAAGTGGTGACGTGTCCAGGGTGATGGCACGTGCACCCTACTGTTGGCGGAGCCCCCTCCTCTTTCTCGCTACCACGCAGGCGTGGCCAGTGGTAGTTGACATCCACGCATGCGCATCATTTCTTTTGCGCACCTTTTTATTCTTTTGCCTCTAATGTCCTCTGGCGACGTGGTTGCAGTCCCCGTGCCTGCCCTCCTCCACCCCCCCAGCACACACACACATAGAGTTCATCACCTCGCGGAAACGCAAGTGCATCCTGGGCAAACACGCCTAGAAGACAACTACGCCCAGAGACTACCATTGCAGACAGGATGCAGGTGCGTCGCGACAACTTCCCGGCGGTGTTTCCGCACTTCCAGGAGCTTCTGGGTACGTGCGACTTCTACGCAATCGACGAGGAAATGACGGGGATCGGGGTGCCGGAGGTGACGGAGATGATCACCTTCTCGCCGTCGGAGACATACCAATCGAAGCGGCTTGCGGCGAGCCGATATTCGATCATCCAGGTCGGCGTCTGTCTCTTCCGCCGTGTCTCCATGTCGTCGGGCGGCGCCGCTGCCGGTGTGTCGACACAAGCGCAGCAGCGCTACGCGGCGTACCCGTTTAACTTTTTGCTCTTCCCGCAATTTGCAGATGACTACACGGCCGAGGAGCGTGCTGG